>NW_016107502.1:1657107-1660301 GCF_001604975.1 Cebus imitator
TCTACTAAAAATACAAAAATTAGCTGGGCATGGTGGCATGTGCCTGTAATCCCAGCTACTCAGGAGGCTGAGGCAGGAGAATCGCTTGAACCAGGGAGTCAGAGGTTGCAGTGAGCCAAGCCAAGTTTGTACCACTGCACTCCAGCCTGGCAACAAAGTGAGACTCCATCTCAAAAAAAAAAAAAAAAAAAGAATAAAACTTAAAAAATATAAATAAGCACCAAATATTCCATGAAGGCATACTTGTACTAAAACATTTTTCATTGTTTATCTGAAATTCCATAATTCAGCTATTGTATTTGTATTTGCTAGGTCTGCAGTCGTACGTGAGGGGTATGCAAAGCCCCACCGTAAAGGATCCTGAAAGCAGACTTCATGGAATTCAAAGGACACGGTCAAGCTAAGTCCACGTTTGTCTCCGCAGTGTGTGTGCACACGAGAAACCGCGGCAGGTCTCAGGTCAGGGAAGGAGAGAGGGACCTAAGAATTCAGCCTGCTGCCACAGCAGGCACGAACCTTGACGACGTTATGCTAAATGCAATGAGCCAGGCACGAGATGACACACACCGCATCATCCCACTCCTATGAAGCACGTGGAAGACTCACATTCATAAAGACTGCGAGGGGGGTGGTGGTTGCCAGGAGTTGGGGGTGAGAGGCAATGGAGAGTTAGCATTTAACGGGGCAGAGTTTCAGTTAGGAAAGATGAAAAAGTTCTGGAGAGGGCTGGTGGTGACGGTTACACGACATGGTGAATGTAGGCGACATCGCTAAACCGCAGAGTCAAACATGATTAAAAGTGCAAATTTGAGGCCGGGCACGGTGGCTCACGCCTGTCATCCCAGCACTTTGGGAGGCCGAGGAGGGCGAGTCACGAGGTCAGGAATAGAGACCATCCTGGCTAACAGGCGAAACCCCGTCTCTACTAAAAATACAAAATCGTAGCCGGGCGTGGTGGCGCACGCCTGTAGTCCCAGCTACTCGGGAGGCTGAGGCAGGAATATCGCTTGAACCCGGGAGGCGGAGGTTGCAGTGAGCCCAGATCGCGCCACTGCACTCCAGCCTGGGCGACAGAGTGACACTCCATCTCAAAAAAAAAAAAAAAGGTGCAAATTTTATGTTATGCATATTTCATCACAATTATACACAGAAAGATTCCAGTCCGAGGTCCTGCCCTGTCCTTAACAGAGCTCTGTAGGGAGCAGCAGCCAGCTCGCTCCTGGGTTGCTCTGGACATGAGAAACACAGAAATACACACGAAGCTCAGGCTTCTCCCGGCTGCTCAGTATCCAGGGTGCAGGGGCCAGGTCCTCAGTGCCAGCCAGGAGGGGGAGAGGTTTAGGTGGCTCGGTGGAAGTCACACTGCAGACAGAGGCTCAGGGAACCCATGTCTCCCAGCCTCCGAGTGGGGCTCATTCCTCTGCCTTAAAGGGAGAGGAACACACAACCCTCCTGCTGCTCCCCTGCCCCTCCCATCCCTGTGCAATGAGCTAATCTCCGAAAAGAGCTTGGAGCTCTTCTCAGAAAGATGCTCTATAAATACAGCATCCTCTTGCTACCCAGGACTCCAAGGGTAAGGAACAGATCACAGGAGGGTTCCAGATGGGGGAGAAAGGGTCCCCAGGGAACTTAAATTTAACCCCAGAAACCAGGCTCAGGTCACTGGCAGCAACAGCCCACAGGACTGTCACCAGGAGAAACCACCCAGAGAATACTGTTTATCCTTTATAATTGAGGGGCTCCCCCTGCCCCCATGTCACTGCCTAGGAGAATCATGGATTAATGTGGGCTTTTGGATAGAATATGAATTTTTATCAGCAGCTGTTAGGACATCTTCCCTGATCTTTGCTTTAGGGGCCCAGGCTCTGCTAAATTCAGACCAGACAGAGTTAGTTGCTTCTCAGACAGACCTTACAAGGAAGCAGCAAGGCCAGAGAGGCGTGGGGAAAATCACTTCAATGACAGTTCTCAGTCTGCTGCGGGAGATCACCAGGGGCTTCTGGGAGCGTTCGCTTTACCTTCTCCTGTTTAACAATCTACCACAGTCCTCTTCCCTGCCACTCCAAACAGCACTTTTAATAGCAAGTATTTTATAACACTATCTTTACTATTTAAAGGGAAACTGATGGTCAGTGTAATAGTATCTACACGTATCATTGAAAAAATTCATGTAATGCCTTAAGTGTAGAGAGGAAAGGGGGAAAATAAGTTAAAAGACTGTGTTTCAAGATCTAAGGCCCAGGTACAGCTACATTAAGACAATGGAGGATTCAGATGCTCATAGGTAGTTATAATGAATACATTTGGATTTAAGAAAGGCGAGAACGTGTTTCACTAAAAATTATGTGCTTTTTTTTTTGACATTTGATGGCCTGATGCAGTGGCTCACGGCTGTAACCCCAGCACTTTGGGAGGCCAAGGCGGGCGGATCACGAGGTCAGGAGATTGAGACCATCCTGGCTAACATGGTGAAACCCCATCTCTACTAAAAATACAGAAAATTAGTTGGGCGTGGTGGTGTGTGCCTGTAGTCCCAGCTACTCAGGAGGCTGAGGCAGGAGAATCACGTAAGCCCGGGAGGCAGAGGTTGTGGTGAGCCGAGATGGCGCCATTGCTTTGGGCGACAGAGCGAGGCTCCATCTCAGAAAAAAATATTATGTGCTTTTTTTTTTTGAGATTTGAAATAGGATTAGATATGTCTGTGTAAATGTATATAGTGAATCACTGCGAATGTGAGAGGTACAAATGTACTGATAACTTACTACCACCGGTGGTGTTAACACGCTAGGGGTTTTCAAAATGGTGCATTGCGCTTGAAAGCTTTCAGACAAAATACAGTCGTCCCTAGATTTATACACCCATTGGAAAACTTTACGTTTTAAAGCAATGGAGGAAAACATTCTCTGCTTTATGTAAAGCAGTTGGATTCTAAGCTCAGATTTACAAACAGGTGTTCTACCTCCATGACATTCTAAAGGCTGAGCAATGTGCAGGACAATTCTGCATGACGGGAGACCGCCCTCTAAGCTACAGATGCCTCTCCTCTGTGGCTTCTGCCCACTGATGCTAGTAGCATCCCCAATCACTGCGGTAACCAAACACCCTCCTAAACTGCCCAAGTGCTCCACTGAGAACCACTGATGCACTGATGCCTAGTCCTTACAGAGATATTTTCCCTCCCCTCCCCTCCCCTC
>NW_016107502.1:1660363-1670041 GCF_001604975.1 Cebus imitator
CCCCTCCCTTCCCCTCCCCTCCTCTCCCCTCCCTTCCGCTTCCCTTCCCTTCTTTCCTTTTTTCCTTTCATCTTTCCTTATAATTCTAAGAAGTGAGATTGGGGAAAAGGAGAAAATAACTCTGTCTTGCTGTGTGGAGTGGCTCAGGAAAAACCAAATGAGCCAATTATGAGGGACCACTAGGGCAAAGGCCTTAAAGCTCTTACTAGGAATCCATTTCTAAAATCATTATATTAAAAAGATATATGAGCTTATATGTTTATCACAACACTGTTCACAATAGCACAAAGGTGTGAAATCAACCTAAATGTACATCAGTGGATGACTGGATAAAGAAAATGTGGTATATGTACAAATGGAATACTATGCAGCCATAAAAAGAATGAAATCATGTCTTTTGCAGCAATATGGATGGACCTAGAGGCCATTGCTTAAGTGAAACAACTGAGAAAGTCAAATACCACATGTTCTCACCTTTAAGTGAGAGTTAAATAATGTGTTCACATGGACATGGAGTATGGACTGAATAGAAATTGGAAACTTGGCAGGGAGAGAGTGAGAGGTGGCTGGGTGATGAGAAATTTCTTAATAAGTGCAATGTGCATTATTTGGATGATGGATACATTAAAAGCCCAGACTTCGCTACTAAGCAATATATCCATTTAACAAAATTGTGCTTATACCCTTTACATTTAATCTCCTAAGAATCCATTAGCAGTAGGAATTCTCATAAGAATCCATTTTCTTTCTTTTTCTTTGAGATAAGGTCTCACTCTGTCACCCAGGCTGGAGGGCAGTGGTGCAATCATGGCTCACTGCAGCCTTGAACTGCCTGGGCCCAGCCTCCCAAATAGCCGGGCTACAGGCGTGTGCCACCATGCCTGGCTAATTTTTCCACTTTTTGTAGAGATGAGCGTTCACCACATTGCCCAGCCTGGTCTCAAATTCCCGGGCTCAAGCAATCAGCCTGCCTCAGCCCTCCAAAATGTTGAGATTACAGGTGTGAGCCACTGCACCAAGCCAAGAATTCATTTTCATTCTTATTTCTGTAAGTGATTTACACTTCACAAAACTCTTCCCAGGCGTATCATCTCATTTGAATCTATACACTGATTCTGCTTGGTAGGCAGGGCAGGAATACAAGCTGCACTTAAGAGATGAAGAAATAAAGGCAGAGGGAGCTTAAGTGATTTATTTATCCAAGGTTATTCTCTATCTCATCCCTGTGTCTATTTCCTTGCCAGCCCTCCCATGACATGAAGTAATGCTGTACCACTGCGCGGGAAACTCGTGGAGGTGTCTACTCTCTGTTAGAATGAAAAGTTGCCCGTAGGGAGCAGTCCACTTTCTCTCTAGTTCACTGTTCTTCACAGGCACCAGCATGGCTATTTAAAGCCCATAGGTTTAAAATAAATATTTATTTCATAAATGAATTAGCAGCCTCCTTGCTTCCAAATCCTTTATCCTCTTCATAGAATTCTCCTCTTAAAATAGTCAAATCACCTCATGCCACTTCACTGCAAAAACCTACTGTGGTTCACTGCTGTGCACAAGATAATTTTAAGCTCCTTAGGTTGGCATTCAAGCTGTCTTCAACTTCTGTTCCCCTCTGCACCCATAAGTGCCATCCACACTGTGAGACACCCTGCCTCACTTGTCATAGCAGCTAACATTTATTGAATACTTACCATAGGCTAAGTACTGTGACAAGCACTTTACTTATATTATTCTATTTAATCTTTGCAAGGACTCTGTGAAATAGGCACTATTGTCTCCATTTTTATTTTCATTTTTTTAAAGATGGAGTTTCACCATGTTGGTCAGGCTGGTCTTGAACTCCTGACCTCAGGTGATCCACCCACCTTGGCCTCCAAAGTGCTTGGATTACAGGAGTGAACCACTGCGCCCGGTGTTGTCTCCATTTTAATGAAAAGGGAAACAGGCTTAAATAACTCACCGAAGATCATGCAGCTCTTGAATGGTACACCTGGGGCTTGAACTCCCGCCTTTCTGCCCCCAGGTGCATGCACTCAGCCTCACTTTAGGTTGAATTTACTCTGCCTTTGCATTTTGGCTGGGGCCTGTGCTTGGGTTCCTTGCTCGGCCTGGGATATCCCCTCTCTTCCCCATGTGCCTGCATCCTTGCTATCCCTGCTCCACTGGCCTTTCATCCACGAGCCTTCCCATCCTACCCTCTCTGGTGAGCCATTTTTCCCTCTGCAGCACAATGCATTCGGATTTAAAGCAGTATTAGCCGGGCAGGAGGCTGTCCTCCTAGAGGGTCTGTGAGCTCTTTTAAGGCAAAGACTATAATCCATTCATTAAAAAAATGTTTTAATCACTTTATTCTTAAATTGAATAATTGTACATATGCAGTAATAATTGGACGTGTTCATAGAGATACATGATGAGGTTTCAATACATATAATAGTGAATAAATGAGAGTAACTGGCATGTTCATTGTCTAAATGTTTATCATCTCTTTAAGTTGGGAGCATTTAATGTCCTGCTATTTGAAACTACGTGTTACTGTTCACTATAGCCATCCTACAGTGATGTAGGATATTAGAACTGATTTTTCCAAGCTGATGTGATTTTTGTATCCTTTAACAAATCTCTCCCTATCTCTCTCCTCTAAAATCAGCATCCCAGTCCCAACTCACAATTGGCATTCAGTGGCTCTTTCTTAGACATCTTGGGATGAAAGCTGTGATGACGTTATTATTAATAAGGAAATAGCCACAAGGGGGCAGTACCAACGGGTCTTAGAATGGATTGCCCTCTCAGTTCTGCCTGGGAGATGGGTGTTCCGCTCCTTCTAGCTCACAGGACGGCCCTGGGGGACAGAGGAACCAAGGTCTAATATCATTAAGTGTGCACAGCCAAAAGGTAAACAGCAATGGGAAGCGTGGGAGGAAAATTGGAGGGAAGTTAGAAAAAAAAACCCAATTTTTGGAAGCTCTTGAAAACTTTTGGAGTTTTAAAAACGGTTGGATGAAATATGGAACATAGTTTTTCCTGCAGAGTGTTATTTGGTCTTCTTCATACACATTTACATCTTTAGTTCCCTAAACATAATTTTGTTAGCAAACCAAGAAACCCGTAACACATTCTGTGTTATCGAGGAAAACTCACATTTAGGTCACAAAGAGGGCTACAAATAATGAATGCTATTTTCCATTGTTCTTTCTCTGCTGCCTCTTAATTGTTGTTTATGGAGATGATAAGTTATATTTTCACTTACTTGTTATCGCTGTTTTGTCTGTTTTTTTCTAGTTAAAAAGGAGTGGAAAATCATAAAGTTTTTGAGATATGTTATTTTTGTAGCCCTATTGGAACCTGTAGCTAATTCTGGCAAAAGATGGAGCAAGCCTGGGGTGGAAAAAATTGGGAAGGGCCACAGAATATTGACGGGCCTTATGAGCCTGTGCCCAAAAATTCATGGGATTCCAGGCCGGGCACAGTGACTCACGCCTGCAATCCCAGCACTTTCGGAGGCCTAGGTGGGCAGATCGCTTGAGCCCAGTAGTCCAAGACCAGCCTGACCAATGTGTCAAAACCCCGTCTCTACTAAAAATACAAAAATTAGCCAGTTGTGGTGGCGGGTGCCTGTAATCCCAGCTACTCTGGAGGCTGAGGCAGGAGAGTCATTTGAATCTAGGAAGCGGAGGTTGCAGTGAGCTGAGATTGCCCTCTGCAGTGAGCAGAGCCAGACTCTGTCTCAAAAAAATAAATAAATAAGAAAAATTCATGGGTTCACCCATATTGAGGGCTGGAAAATAAAAGGATTTTGAGAAGTCTTTCTGAGGGTACGGCTTTTCAGGGGACCTTTTAGGAAGGCCTGGAATAGCTTCATGAATGAAGAGAGACTACAGTAAGACTCCATGCAAGGCTTGACATGTGTCCCTGAAGCTGAGGGGCACCATGGACAGCTGTGTGATGCCTACCTGGAAAATTCCAAGGCAGGAGAGAGTGTTTCTCTCGCTGCTTCAGTACTAAGAATGAAGGGCAAGCTGCCTCTGCCCTGGACTTGGGCTTAATTCCCGGGGTTTGCAGGGGTCAGGATTTTCTGAATGTTTCCCAGAGACCGGGCATGAGCCACAGGTGACATTGGGGGTGACTTAAGCCCTGTCCAGCAGAGCCACCTGGAGAGGTAATAGGACCTGGTGGAAAGAAGCTGCCAGTGGACAGCCGGCTTCCCATAGGGCTGGAAAAGGAGGAGGCAAAGGCCTCCAAGGAAGATGGGCTTATGGGGCCCTGGGTATTGTACGGGGATGGATGGGCTCTGCAGGGTCTCAAGAAGCCCCTAATGGGAGAGTCCATTTTAGGCAGTTACGAAGCCCAGGAGCACAAACCAATTTATAATGGGACTTGCTAGGTGACAACTTCCCTACTCACCCCTTTCCTGTCAGCCTCTCTCTGTAGCCCCAAAGGGCCAGAAACAAAGTCAGCAAGTTGCGGAAGAGGTATCTGGAAAGAGAGCAGAAACTAACAGTGGCCGTGCCTCCCCATCCCAGCAGGCCCCAGTGGGAGGTGGAAGAGGAAGTCTTCCTTTTGAATGAAGATCAAAGTGTAGGCCAGGCACTGTGGCTCACGCCTGTAATCCCAGCACTCTGGGAGGCTGAGATGGGCGGATCACGAGGTCAAGAGATTGAGACCATCCTGGCCAACATGGTGAAAACCCATCTCTACTAAAAATACAAAAATTAGCTGGGCGTGGTGGTGTGCACCTGTGGTCCTAGCTACTTGGGAGGCTGAGGCGGAAGAATTGCTTAAACCTGGGAGATGGAGGCTGCAGTGAACCGAGATTGGGTCACTGCACTTCAGCCTGGAGAAAGAGCAAGACTCCGACTCAAAAAAAAAAAAAAGATGTAGAGTATTCTGTTGCCTGGCATGATAATTTCTGAATTGTGGCTGTGCTTTGCCTCTTGAGTGACCATATGGCTTTGTCTTAGCTGTGAGTGTCTAGAAGAACCTAGAGACAGCCTGAGTATTTGTCAGGGACACTGGCTTCACTGAGCAAATTTGCAGTGATGCAAAAATAAAGTGGCCTTGAAGTAACATTTCATCAGCTGTGCGTGTTCCACGTGCTAGATTTGTCTTCCACATGAAAGAATGAAGGAAGTACAACAACATCTTAACAGCAATGATCTTGGGGTGGTCAGATGATGAGGGGGAAGATTATTTTTTAATTTCTTGGGTGTTCTAAATGTCCTACCATGAACATATTTTTTTTTCTTTCTTTTTTCCTCCATTTATTTATTTTATTGCATTTTAGGTTTTGGGGTACATGTGAAGAACATGCAAGATTGTTGCATAGGTACACACGTGGCAGTGTGATTTGCTGCCCTCCTCCCCATCACCTACATCTGGCATCTCTCCCCTTGCTATCTCTCCCCAGCTCCCAACCCCCCACTGTCCCTCCCCTATTTCCCCCCAACTGACCCCAGTGTGTAGTGCTCCCCTCCCTGTATCCATGCGTTCTCATTGATGAACATATTTTAATTTGATAATCTTAAGAAAATGAAAATAAACAATATTCTTTAAAATGGATGAAGAATTTAAGATTATGTAGGTAAAAATAATTTCTGGCTCAGGTCCTGCTTGCCTGTGGGGTGGGGAGGGAGCCAGAGGCACAGGCCTGACCCGGGTGTGAGAAGACAGAGGGTGATGTGAAGAGAAAGTCACCTGCCCCTCACAATACTCCCTCAGCCCAGAAACTCTTACCTGACACCCAGGCCTAAAATTCCTCAGTGCCCATCTGCCAGTTCTGTACTCTGGACAATTCTTTATAACTCACTGCCCTTACCACCTTCCCACAGGGACTTCCTGGGGACGGAGTCTAGTTATAAGGGTTGACAATGCCATGTGAAGCTTATCTTCCCTGCCTTTACTTCCTAAGCTCAGTCTTCAGTGAGAGTTAACAGAAGAATTTCAGGCCATCAGATGGGCACTATACCCTATAGAACAGTTTCTCAACCTCGGCACCATTGATATGCTGGGACCAAGTAATTATTTGTTGTAAGGGGATGTCCTGTGATTGTAGGATGTTCAGCAGCATCCCTAGCTGCCACCCATCACCCACCGCACAACCTCCCAGCCAAAACCCACCACCCACACACAGCCTCCCCACCCACCACCCACACACAGCCTCCCCACCCGCCATCCACCACCCACACACAGCCTCCCCACCCGCCATCCACCCCACACACGGCCTCCCAGCTGCCACCCACCACCCACTGCTTCTTGTTGGTTCGTTTAGGGGACATGAATGGTCAGGAAAACACTATGAAATCTCTTGGAATCCCCTTCAGAAAATGGAGGAGGCTGGTTCTTGTGTGCTTTAGAAGAATTCGGATTCAGCCGGAGAGGCGCTCCCTGGAGTCAGGGCTGTGCTGTGAGCCACACATGCAGACTTCTTTTTGTTTGTTTGTTTTGAGACAAAGTCTTGCTCTGTCACCCAGGCTGGAGTGCAGTGACAAAATCTCAGCTTACTGCAAACTCTGCCTCCCGGGTTCAAGCCATTCTTCTGCTTCAGCCCCATGAGTAGCTGGGATTACAGGGTGAGCCACCATGCCTGGCTAATTTTTGTATTTTTAGTAGAGATGGGGTTTTACCATGTTGACCTTGAACTCCTGACTTGAACTCCTCAAGTGAACCACCACCTCGGCCTCCAAAGTGCTGGGGTTGCAGGTGCGTGCCACCATGCCTGGCTAATTTTTGTCTTTTTAGTAGAGATGGAGTTTTGCCATGTGGCCCAGGCTGGTCTTGAACTCCTGACCTCAAGTGATCTGCCCAATTCGGCCTCCCAAAGTGCTGGGACTACAGGCATGAGCCACCACACCTGGCCTATTTTGCTGTAATTATTTATTTAATGTTTGTCTTCCTTGCCAGTCTATAAGCCCATATATAATTTTCACAGTGATATTCTGAGTGCGCCCAGTGGTTTCTGTCACATAGTAGGATGTTAGAAATATTAACTGCATACATAATACAGGAATGAAGTGCAGAGGCCGAAGGACCAGGCAGCTCTTCCAAGAGAACATAGATTTATTTGGAACCCAGCATTGCTCGACTGAGGGCACATTGGGATCACCCCCAGAGATGGCATGAGGGGGGTGTGAGAGTGGGGGTGGCCAAGGGAGGAACATGGCAGGGAGAGGACAGGGATTTCTTTTTATTTGACCTATAAAAAGCTGGCCTAATTGATAGTCTCCCCCAGCCCAAATGTCCTGCCACCCCAGTCATCCTACTAGCTGGGTGCTTCAACATCAGACCCACCTGGGGTGTGTATTAAGCATGTACACTCCTGGGCCCCACCTGGCATCATCAGAATATCTGGGAGTGGGACTTGGAGATCTACATCTTGACATGCTCGTGGGTGTTTTTTTTTTTTTTTTTTAAATTGATGTTGATGAGAGCTTTGGGACTCAGTCTAGCTTGTTCATATGTGTATCCCAAAAACCTAGCCCAGTGCAGGGCAGGAATGAGGAACTCGGTATTTCTTGATGGGTGAATAAATGAATGAATGAATTTCATAGTCACGGAAATGTGTATATTTGGTTTTTCCCAAGGCTAAAAAGAAGAGGGATGCTGCCTCCCTATGGTCTTCCATTGCTTTCTTCACCCTCTGGGGCCAATTTCCCCATTGGCAAGCAAGGGCATTTGGACTGAGTAAGCCACAGGGCTTCTTCCTGCCTTAATAATCATCAGCAGCAAGACTCTGTGCTTTCCGTTTCTTTTTGCCTGCCTTCCTGCAAGGGGGGAAAGAATCAAGATGAAAATCAACCACGACCCGGAGATTTGTTGTCAGTTTTAATAGGAGGAGTGGAGTCAAAGAGTTTAGGGAAATGTAGAAAAAGACCTTTTACTTTTTGCTGGAACATGATATGGTTTGTGCATGGCACATACATGTTAAAAAAAGAGAAGTTTCACATTTCACAAGCACATGACTGAACAGCATCTGGGCTGCATTACCCACTGTGCCTCAGCTGGAGGGCAGCTCTATCCTGGGACCAGCCTGAGGCACTTAGTGACCTACACAAAGAGGAAACCATGCAGATCACGGCTCTCTGATGCTGAAATTTCAGTTCAATGAGGTACACAAATGTGGTTCTGCGTTGGTTATCTGCATGACGGGCTAGGTTCAGGACCTGTTTGGGGCTTAATCACATCTTCCTCCTGTTCTGGGAAGAGGAAGCATCAGTCAGATGTAAGCAGAGCCTGGAGTATCTCTCTCTATTCTTCTGGACTTGTCCCAAACTCCTCTCTTTGGTGTTTTTCTGGGAGGTAGCAGAATGAGTGGCTGGTTCCTTCAGGGGAGGAGCAAGTATTAGAGACCCACTTTATAGACACAGGTGTGGAAAGTGGCAGAGAATACCTCCTCAGGGACAGCTGACCCAGAGTCTTTGAGGGAAAACATTGGGGTAGCAGGACGAAGGAGTTTTCTAGCTTGTGTCCCCTTGAAAGTGGGCAGAAGGAGATAGAGAGCAGAGAGGAAATCCTGTAGGACGTTTGTAGATGTGCGTTTGGTAGATATGTTTATATCAGTGACTGTGGCACACAGCGGGCAAAGGCTATGGGCATCAACACAGGGAGGAAGAACTACAGCTCACGGACTCTCCTGTTTCTTTCTTCTCTCAGGACCTGCGTAGAACAAGAACTTGAAGGGTCTGAGGTCCAGGATAAGAAAGTGGCCCAGAGCCAGCATCGAAGGAGAACTGCAAACTGCGCAGGACAGGACAAGGGTCAGGAGAGAATTTCAGGCCTGGGTTTCTGGGCAGGAGAGATACCTATATGTCTAAAGAGAAGAGAGGTTTGTACCCTGAGTCAGACGGCAGAAGAAAATGTTGTCTTTGTTAGGCCACAGACTGGCCCTGACCAAGGGCTTGGCATGTGTGTTAGGGCACTGTGGGATGTGGCCGCAGAGGGGAAGGCTGCGGAGGATGATGGCAGGGTATTAATTACAAAATTACATGCTGCTTTCCAGAGAGGTTCAAATATGTATGGGAAGTGGAAAGGGAAGGGGTGTTAGAAGGCAGTGCATGATGAAACAAACATAATCAACAGCTTGAACAAGGCATTTGGAGTTTCCTGGTTTCCTATGAGGTCCATCCACTGCCCTGAAAAGGGTGGACGTTTTACAAGGAGCCTAGGGCTCCCCCATTGCTTCTAAGCTAACCTCTTCAGCTGCAGCTGAGAGGTACATCTTGAAGTGTGTGCAGATATGCTGCTCTCCTCTTTATCATTTGCTCTTGAAGAGAGAATAAAACAGCCTCTTGGCCCTCAGAACTCCAAGTTTGCATGGGGCTGCCAAAGAAGATTCAGGATGAAAGAGAGGTGAATTGGCTACAAAGCTCTGTAAACCAGGCTCCTTGCTCAGCACTTGGGGAATGGAGGAGCCAAGTCTTAGTACATCCTCAGTGGGAAATTGGGGGTCTCTGGTTCCCCTGCATATAGCAATGTCTTCTGCAGCCTTTGGGATCCAATGGGCTTGACAACCAAGTTCAGCACTCAGTGGACATGTGACCAGATAGGAAACAACTCTTCACGCCCGGGCACAGATACAGAAGCCAGAGAGAAGGGACTGAAATGCGTCCTGCTGATCTTACTCTGGTCCTATCTCTTAACCCACTTCTGTGGATGGGGATTGGCATTTCCTTCCTTCCTTCCTTCCTT
>NW_016107502.1:1670519-1701662 GCF_001604975.1 Cebus imitator
AAAAAGAAAAAGAAAAAGAAAATTAGCTGGGCTTGGTGGTGCACACCTGTAGTGCCAGCTACTCAGGAGGCTGAGGAAGGAAAATCACTTAAACCCAGGAGGTGGAGGTTGCAGTGAGCTGAGATCACACCACTGCACTCCAGCCTGGGTGACAGAGCAAGACTCTGTCACAAACAAACAACCCCCAAATATTTAGCAACTGATATAGCATGGGCCCTGGCACCAGTTAGACAGACACCCAGCCCCTCATAACCGGTGCTGGTGCAACTGCTATGCAGTGGCTGAATAGCATGCCTGCTTGACTGTAGGCATTTCTTAGCTTCTTCTTCTCATTCCTAGCATGAAAAATGAAAGGCGACACTTGGGGAGACACCTTGCCAGGATTTGAGCAATGTTATGCTCCTGTAGAGAGATGAAGGAAAGGGCTGGCAGTCCAAGGCTTTGGGGATTCTCTCGAAGATTGCTCCTCTCATGCCATGTGAGCTGAAAGATCTCGGAAGAAGGGAACCTATGTTATGGGACATAAAACTTCTCCTTTTTTCTCTGGATCACAGTCACACCATCCCCTAGCCATTCCACACTCCAAGCTCTACTGGGAACTGATACACACCTCAGGTTCGGGGTGACTGCATTTCTGATGGACCCTGTTCAAGAGATTGATTGCACTGAACAAGACTCCCTAAAAAACAGCTTTATCCCCGCCTCCAAGCAGACCTGCACTTCAGTATTCCAAAGAGTCAAGATGGACTAGTTCTCCCTTTCCTACCACATCCGAGGCTCGGCCACACACACACACACACTTCAGGGTTTCTACTGTCTCTTCCATCTTTGCGTACCTTGGTGTGGCTTTTTCCTCCTCACCCAGCACATGTCCTCCCTGACATCTGCAGGGCAGAGGAGGTGGCTGGTGAGGTGTCTTTCCCTTTGACTACCGATTCCATCTTCAGCTCGGAATTCTTCTGCCCGGATCTATCTATAGATGGATGCAGCTGCAAATAGTAAGGTATGTTGAAGACGAAGGTATTCGCAACAGATGAGGATTGTCTTGCAGGTCAGGGCCCCCGAGAGTCGCAGAGGGTGTCAGGTCATTTTGTAACTCGATGGTTCACATATGCCAAAAATATTTGCACTCTGATAGGGCTCTCTCTCTGGTTTCAGATTTAGGAACATTCCAATGGTTCGGGAATCTGAAGGCTCCAGGCAGACAACATTTGTAGTCAGTTGGGGAACCTCTGCTTTAAATACTCTTAAGGACAGAAGGCAAGAAGGCATTGTGCGGCAAGGAACTGCTTCAGCTTGGCTTCTTGATTTCACGGGATTATCACTCCTCTTCTACTGCAGGGAGGAAGACAGCACAAACCCTGGAGGCCACGGTGCCCATTCTGCTGCATCCAGGCACACACAGCGTGTATGTGAGATGAGGATGAGCAAGAAGGAAGTGAGGGTATCAGATGAGAACTTGGGTGCATTTCCTGGACATAGTTGGAGAGGAATTGCCATCTGTAGTCCAAAGCCTCTCTACTTCCTTCATGCCCTATTTTGTCCCCCATCCCTCGCCAAAGAGGTTGCCATTATTAGGATCCTTGTCATCTGAGGTTAAAATAAGACCGGTTCAAAGTGAGGAAACATTATGGGCAGGCAGCCTGGCCCCTGCTTGTTCTTGGAGCCACACACAGCCTGAGTTCTCCAGGCAGAGTGGCTCTCCTAGAACATCCAGTGCCTTCTGCTGCCTTCACAAGCCTTCCTCAGCTGCGCTGGATGCTGCTGTACCCCTTAACTCCAAGAAGGGAACAGCTTCTCCCCCAGCTTCCCTGACAATTTATCCCAGTATCCCCAGAGCCTTCACTGGCAGGAAGCTTGAAGTGCCTGATCAGTCTCCTTTGGGTTTGCAATACAACCCTACACTCTCACCCTGCCGTCTCTGCACTTTGAGGATGGCTGCTTCCCGCTGACCTGTGCAATTCATGTAGTCAGCGGCCTCTGAAAGGAAAGATGATTGGAAAGAGGCAGAATGGGAGCACACATCAATCATACTGGTTTGACAAGTGACATTCGTACAGGCAGATTCCTGCAGCGATGAGGCTAGGAGAGAGAAACTCGATGCTTTGAAATGCCTTTGCTCTGGGAATATATAGAACACTATATGGATACACAACAATGCACACAAACTCCTACCCTGGCCTTTTCCTTTGCACATGGTCACATTCCTCAAGTGTCACCGATACCTTCTTTCCTTGGGGGAGGTCACAGCACGGGATCCATTGCCATTCTAAGATGCTGATTGCAACCCTCACTTGAATGGGCTACATGCCATGGGGTCCAGCGCGGCCAAGGGCAACAACTGGGGTCTCCCCAAGTGCAAGAAAAGCCTGACTCAGAAGCCATGGAGGGCAAGGGGAATTATTTGCTTGTGCAAAATTCCAATAGGACACTTTCTGCTTTAAATCTGTGAGCCTTCTTTTGTGGGTCCTTATATCCTGGGAAGGAAATGAGTGACAGTCATGACCAGGGACACCTTGCTGCCCCGCTTTGCCCGTCCGTATTTGCTCAGGGCGATGTAGGTCCCTCGGTACAAGTCTGACTCGTAGGCGTTGTAATTGTTGGGCAGGAGAGTTTCTCTGAACTTGCATTCTTCTTGGAAGCTGGGCTGTGAAAGACATGGGCAAACAGCAGAGACTGGGTTACAGATGAGGAGGGCTGCAGACGCCAGCTGGGCTGCATAGAGGAGGCCCCTCTGACGGGCGCCCCTTCCTTTCCCTTTGTGAGGCAACCACTGTGAGGTCTGAGCATCCTGGGTGAATAGAATGGTGAGCGGTTAGGACGGGAAGAGGCTGCAGGCTCTCATGGTTTCCTCTCACCTTCTTCCCTCTTTTACTAGAAGGCCCAGGTACACAGGGGGATGGTCTGTGCCACATGGGGCAGAGCTGAGGCTCTGCCACTCAGGTCTCCTGACTTCCAGAGAACTTTCTACTAAGTCTTTAGATGGTAACTTATTCCATTCAAAGAACAGACCAGGAAATGATACAATAAGCTGTTTTCTCAAGTGCACGGTGAGAGGGAGTCTACTGGAGCAGGAATGAGAGCCCAGGGTGCTATTTTCTAACTTTTCTACTTCCCAGTTGTGTGGCCTTGGGCAGGCTCCTCCTTTTTCAGCCTCAGTTCTCTTTTCTGCAAACTGTGTGTGTTGGGGGAAGGAGAGAGGTGGTTGGTGAGGGGGAGGAGACACAGACGATCTCTTAAGCCCTTTCCAGCACTGTCTCTCTTTCTTTCCACCCGTGGTTCCTCGGTCCATCTTTCTTGGTTTAAGTCCCAAGTTTTCTATCCCTCAAATAGGCCCATTCTCAGTTTTGACTTTGAGCCTAGAAGATGTCTGGTGCCTCCTAGACCAGGGGTCCCCAACCCCCAGGCTGCAGACCCATACCAGCCAGTGGCCCATGCCAGTGCAGGAACGGGGCTGCACAGCAGGAGGTGAGCGGTGGCTGGGCGAAGCTTCATCTGTTTTATCCCCACTCCCCACCGCTTGCATTATCACCTGAGCTCCGTCTCCTGTCAGATCAGCAGAGGCATTAGATTCTCAGCAAGAACCCTGTTGTGAGCTTGGCATGAGAGGGATCTGGGTTGCATGATCCTTATGAGAATCTAACGCCTGGTGACCCGAGGTGGAAAAATTTCATCCCAATACCATCCCTCCATCCCCCATCCTGTACATGGAAATGAAATAGTCTTCCATGATACTGGTCCCTGGTGCCAAAAAGGTTGGGAACTGCTGTCCTAGACAATCATAACTCTCCAGGGATATGCAGGAACACAGATGGCGAGGAGCAGGGATTTTTACTGGGAAAAAGACCTGGTTCCCAATATGACAGTGTTGCCGAGGAGTCTGGGACCAACAAAAAATGGCCCTTTCCATGCTAATTTGGTAGAGGAGTGTGTGTGGACCACCTGTTTAGAACATGAACTCTGGACTTCCTGTCTCCCATGCACAAGTTCATTCCCAGTACATCACCCCAAGTCCTCCTTCTCTCCTAGAAAAGAAGGCTCTTTCATCTGCAACCTGCCTGGGTGGCTGCCCTGAGGGAGTGTGCAGGGATTTCCTGTTCTTGTGGGGAAGCAACTGGGTGGGGGCTAGAAGAACAGAGAGTGAGGTGGGAGCCAAGACCTGGGATCTACTCTTTTTTTTCTTTTTTTTTGAGATGGAGTCTTGCTCTGTCACCCAGGCTGGAGTGCAGTGGCGTGATCTCAGCTCACTGCAACCTCTGCCTTCCAGGCTGAAGCACTTCTCCTGCCTCAGCCTTCCAAGTAGCTAAAACTAAAGGTAGGCACCATCATGCCCAGTTAATTTTTGTATTTTTAGTAGAGACGGGGTTTTGCCATGTTGGCCAGGATGGTGTTGATCTTTTGATTTCACGGTTCACCCACCTCAGCCTCCCAAAGTGCTAGGATTACGGGCATGAGCCACCACGCCTGGCCCCAGGATCTATTCTTGAAAGAACTATAGAATGAGAAATGGGTGGAGGATAACTTCTGACTCCTTCTTGCTCAGGTATTTAAAAAACCCCACTCAATGGCTGCTGGGCTGTGCCAGAGGTATTCTCTGACCTTCTGTGAAGGAACTGTACTGTGAGTGTCTCACCTGGCTGGCAAGTAGGTAGATGAGAAGCTCTTGGCTCGTTGTCTTCAGAAGGGAAGCAACTTGGGTAAGTAGCTTGCCCCTAGGGGCCCCAGACTCCCAGAGACCTTTCGGTGGACCTCTCTGGCAACATTTTGAACCGCCATACTTTCTTTCCCAATAGACTACAAAATCCCTGAGATGAGGACTGGGTCTTGCATGGTACATGATGCTGAGTCAATGGTGGTTTAATAAGGACAACATGGGTTTGGTGGCTCACACCTGTAATCCCAGTACTTTGGGAGGCCAAGACAGGAGGATCACTTGAGCCCAGGAGTTTGAGAGGAACCTAGGCAACATAGCAACATTTTGCCTCTACAAAAACTTAAAAAAAAAAAAAAAAGCCAGGCATGGTGGCACATGCACGTAGTCCCAGCTACTCTGGAGGCTGAGGTGGGAGAATCACTTGAGGTCAAGGCTGCAGTGAGCCATGATTGCTCCACCGCACTCCCGCCTGGGTGACAGAGTGAGATCCTGCCTCAAGAATAGATAAATAAGTAAATAAGGACAACACTGAAACATAAGGGGACCCCTGCATGGGAGGCTCTTTCAGTGTGATGCGGGAGAGGGCGAGGGGACAGCCTTGCCTGTGGAAACACAGTGAAACACCCCCTATACATTTTCCCTATGTTCTTCTCTCCCGCTTGCAGCTTATTTACAAAGCACTTTCGCTGATATTAACTTGCTTGAGATAAACGTGAAGATGTTCACCAGCCATGTCAACTGGTTAATGCCACATGAGGGGGATGGGTTTTCGTAAGCTTTCCTGTTCTCGTCGTTAGGGATGCTCAGTACATATTTGCCAAATGGGTGAATGAAGGGATGCCCATTTTGGTAAAAAAGGATGAACTAATCAACATCGGGCAAGAACATATTTGTGCCACAGCTTTCAGGTTAGACGGTTGACAGTAGGCTCTTACTTAGCTATGTGAGCTCCGGCAAATCATTTAACCTCCAAAGCTTACTGTTCCCTCCTCTGTGAGGTAGGAACAGTAAGAAAAACTATGTCATAGAATTGGAATAAGCATTAATTGAAATAATGCATAGAAAGTCCTGGGAACAATGCTTGCTATATAGTAAAATTAAAAAAAAAATCATTATTAGTATTCTTCTCTAAGTAAATCATGAGCTACTTTACATTAAAAACCTTAAAAGACTGCCTTACCCTGGATCACCAGTCCCATAAGACTTGATGTGGGTTACTAGACAATTTAGCTTTTAAGCTCTGCGATTTTTGACCGAGTGCCTGGGAGACAGTGAGCTGACCTGGAAGAGCAGGAAGTGAGAGTAAGGGCAGAGGTTGACGTTGGCTGTGAACCACGTCCCCTCAACAGGAGCCTCTCTGGACCCTGGTTTTCTGCACTGTGCACAGGGAGTAGACTTAGTCACAGGACTTCGACTGTTGATGGACAAGCCTGGGAGTAGCAACACCAGCAGAAATTCAGCTCAGAACTGATGGAAACATTCCAAGTAAAGCTACACTAATGAGAAGTCTAGTAGAGGTAAATGAACAAGTTAGAATCTGGCAGTAGATCCCAACACATACATGGATGTAAAATAAAGTGAATCTAAATGATTATAAGGTAAAAGTGGTACTTTAAATAACTAGAGAAAACATGATGTTGGAACAACTGAATGGTATTTTATTACAATAATAAAGTTTGATGTGTATGACTTTATCCCTTACATCAAAATCAATTCCAAAAGGAGCAAAGATTTAAATGTAAAAAAGAGTAACATTAAAATCAAGAAAAAAAAATTTTAAGGGTACCCCTGAAACAGAAAAATATTTTAATAAACTCAGAATCAGGAATATCTTTCTAAGCAGGACACAACAAAATTAAAGCCATTTAAAAAAAACTAATAAACTAGTCTTCTATTTGAAAATTATTACCTAAAATAAGAACAGAAATGGCAAACTGGATGAAAATACTTATAATACACTTATGTCCAAGAGTACATTTTGTTACTATATTCAGACCCCTAAACTCACTGGAGAATGAACAATGTTTATAAAACAGAAAATTCTCAGGAAATGAAATATAAATGACATTTGAGCAGAAGAGAATATGCCTAATAAGAGAAATGTAAATTATAACTGTGCATCACATTTTTAGTGGCCAGATTGCAAAGAGAAAAGCATTTGACACTATGCTGTCATTAGTGAGGGCATAGAAACTAGGAATTCTCATTTAATGTCCCCTGATGTATGTACTGTTATGATCTCCATAAAGAACAATTTGGCAATATCTACCAGAATAAAGGATGAATATAGCAACTGATCAGCAATTCCACTTTTAGAAATTTATCTTACTGATATTCTCATGCGTGCACCAAAGTTACTACAGCATTAAATAAAAAAAGACCAAAAACAATGTATCTATTGAGATGAGTAACTGACTCAATTATGGTAGATCCACATGATGGAAGCCTATAAGCCTTGAAAAAACAAAAAGTCCCTCTACAGTGGCATGCAATGGCCTCAAAGATAGATTACTAGGTGAAGACACGAGGTTTGAAACAGTGTTAGTATAGTATGTTCCTGTTAGTGTGATTTTAAAAAGATGCTACCAGAGCGTGCACATTGTGCATAGGCTATTTCTGGAATGATACAGTGGTAACTGTGGCTGTCCCCAGGGAGGAACTCAGTGGCTTCAAGACAATGGTAGGAGTGAGACTTTCCATAGAATATTCTTTGATACTTTTTCTTTTTCCTGAAAACATGTTCCTATGCTACCTAGTCAAGTAAGTAAATTATTTAAAGTGGGAAAGGAATTTAGGGTAGCAGATAGGCCAGGAAATGAAGCGAGAAAACATTTTGATCAGAAACTGGTGGTCTCCTCCTCGTTGGGTCACAGCCCCTCTCCACCCACCAGCCTCCCCCCTGTTCTAACTTTGTACGTCCCTGGAGAGTAACCCGCCCAGTCAGTTCCAGAGAATTTATTTCTGATCTGGATGGTGGTTAAGGGAGAGGTTTCATGTGTTGTTTGCAAGCTCTAGAGAGGAAATGAAATCTTGAGGCGGAGGAAGGGGAAGGGGGAGGAACTGAGTGACTCGGTCAAGAAACTCTCAAGCCATTGCCCACTTCCCGCTGCCTAGAATGTGTCCATTTGAGAACCCAGCCTTTCCTAAACGTCCGGGTCTCCTAAAACATGATTGTTTAAGCGTGCATGACCATGGTTGTATAGCTTGTACTTTCTCTGGTCATTAGATTTTGGATCATTCAAATCTGCTCCCCTTCAACATACACAGTTTTTTTTTTTTTTTTTAAGTTTACCACTTTTTTTCTTTCCAATATGCCCTTTTCTCTAGGCTGTCTCATCTCCCTGGCCTTCCTCAGAATCCTGTACAAAACTAAAGTGAAAAAAGACAACTAATAGATGAAGCTTGTGTTAGAAGCCCTAACCTTCCCTTGCTGTTCTCTCTCCTCTACCCTTAGCACCCCTATCCGTGGGGTTCTGGTGCAGGAGGCCTGTGGCATGAACGGGAGATAACTCGTTTTCCCCGAATGCTTTGATGCAGCCGGATGCTTTAGGCTGATGGGATTTTCCCGCTGCCCAGAGTGATGTTCAAGACCCAGCCCCTTAATTCATCTCCATCAGAGCCCTGAGCTTTGAGTTCTCATGGCTCAGTAATGCTGTCTCCTCACCTCTGGTGAGGAAAGCATTTGAGCCAAGTGAACGCCATGTTTATAAAAGCAGCTACCACGTATGATTACTTGAACAAATGAATATCATTCCACTGGGTCACATTTCCTGGGCCCTTCGGGCTCAAACCCCAGCATGACACTATTTTAATTTCCATGTAAGTCTATTCAGATTTATGTGCATTTGGCATTCACTATGGAGAAGGGCATTTTTCAGAGAAGCAAGCACATCCATGGGGTAGAAATGCCCCTAAATATGTGAGGAGAGGACAGGAAAAGGCCTGGGACCAACCCAGCTATTGGTGGAGCAGGTTCCCCCTCTGTAGAGTGGGGCATCCCAAAGAACCCCTTCTTACCATCCTGCATAATGCCTGGAATCCCAGGGGATTGGGAGAGGGGGGACAAGATAGCCACCCTCTTGCCTTTAAAGCTAAGTCATCTAGACCAATGAGGATCAATCCTGCCTTTAAACATCTTCATTCTATGACTGCTTAGGCCATTGACCCCTGTTGCTCCTGGGAGTATATGTTGGATGGAGAAAGATGGGGTGGAAGGATGTGGGCAAGAAGGAAAAATAAACCAGTGCTCTGTCCTAAGACTTTCTTCTGTAGCCCCTGACTGCTTCTTTCCCTGTGTAGCTGAAATATCATCAGCTCTGAAGATGCCTGCATTTTCTAACCCTTTTTCCTAGCATACAACTGCACTGTCAATGTAGCAATGGAAAGTGTTTTCATCAGGTGTTTCCTTCTTCTCACTCCTGTACAGGTCTTTGTAGCAGGTGGGGATTTGTATGCAGGGCATTGGGCCTCTCATAAGGGCATGCACCTCCTGCTGCACTCCAGGCCCATTTCCTGGCACTTTCACATGGGGGGCGTCCGTCCCATTCCCTCAGGAGTGCTGCTCTCTGCTAGAGTGGCAGCTGAGTCAAGGAAAGACTGGTCTTCCCCTCCCCTAATGTAATGCCCCAGATCATAATCAAGGGTCTCTGGAGGAAATCAATTTTGTCCTCTGCACATTGTCGTACTGTTGAAGAAAAGGGTGTAAATGCAGTTATTCTTAGTAAAACTAAAGTCACTTGAGAGCATAACTGAATTGCTAGTCTCTTTTTGCTAGTATGTATTTTTCTCAACCGAAGGATTCTAATAGAATCCACTATGAGGTGGAGATCCTTGATGTTTTGTTTTCTTAGTGTTAAAGGGGATCAAGGGGGTTAGAATTCACTGATTTCGCCTCAGTCTACACCTGAGAGAGCAGAGGTCCAAGCCCAGAGAAGTTCAGTGACATTGCCCAAAGACAAGTAGCTAGAGGGTAGGCCGGCCAGGAACTGGAACCTGGATCTCAGAGCCCTGAGACAGGGCTGCACACAGTTGTGGCTGCACCTGTGACCCTGGAGACGCAGTGTTCGCAGCTGCAAAGGGAGGATGAAGATCAAATGCACCTCGTAGGGGTGCTGCGAGATCATGCTGATAAAGCCCTTGGCAGCCTGGTGCAGTCCAGCACAAACAGTAGGCTAGTGCTCAAGGCAGGGCAGCTGTTTATCTAAAGGGCGGGAGATGGGCAAACTGCCCTGAGCCTCTGCACCCCTCTTTCCAGGAGACAGACGTGTGTGAAGCCACTTCTAGCTGGGTTTTCTTGGCCCTTATTCTCTGCCCACGAGTTGTTGCCTTGTTCTCCTCACCAGCGCCTCAACCCCAGCCCAGTTTCCCTCCCCCACCCATGAGAAATGCCATATAGTGGCAGTAGCAGCTGAGCCTGGGAGATGAGGCAGCTCAGGGGGCTTAAAGGGAAATAGTGTGAATGAAATAATCACTCAGTGGGAGTCTTCCTGGCTCCAGGGATCAGTTGGCAATTGTTTTTTTAGACTGTGATAACGGCCTCTGAAGGGTGGGGAGGGAGGAGGTAGAAGCTGTTCAGGAGCATCTGGTCCTGAGCCACACAAAACGTCAGGTGTCCCAGGCTTGGGTCACAGCTGTCCAGCCCTGCTCTCTGTGTGCAGGTCCGGCTGGCCCTGAAGTCCAGGGAGGAAAATCTCCCTCCCTAGAGAAGATGCTCTTTGGCCAAATGCTACTGAGGGTGCAGGTAGGAGGGGTGGGAGGGCAAAGGCGAAGGGGGGGGGGTCTTTTCTGCAGAAGTTCCCATTCTCCTGGACTTTGCTCATTTAGTGAGTCCAGCAGCTCATCAACCTGCTTAACTCCCTTTAAAGTCATCAGCCAATAATGTGCTGCAGAGCGAGGGCTGGGGTGGGAGTGGGGGGCTGGGGTCACAGGCATTAGGAGTCAGCCTCTTTTTCCTTTGAAGTCCCATAGCCAACAGCCCAAATTCCCCATTCTCCCAATCCCCTGGGATCCCAGGCATTATGCAGGATGGTAAGAAGGGGTTCTTTGGGATGCCCGCTCTACAGAGGGGGGACCTGCTCCACCAACAGCTGGGTTGGTCCCAGGCCTCTTCCTGTCCTCTCCATCACTTTTCCAGGGAGTAGTAAGAAGGCTATGTCTCTTCTGTCTCATCTCACCCGGCCCTCCAGCTCTCAGGTTCAGTGAAACTTGGGGGGCTGGATGGTCTACTGCCCTCCAGAGGCCATATAGCCTGCTGGCCCCCAAGCCTGCCTGTGCCTCAGAAACACCTGGTAAATTTAAAATACAAAAATAAACAGATTTCCAGGCCCACATCCCAGCTCTGTTGAATAAGAATCTCCTAGGTAGGTCCCTGGAAATCCATACTTTTAACAAGTTACCAAGGTGACTAGAGATGCACGCTGTACACAGAACCATGTGGGAGACCCATGGTTTTGAATGCATGCCGTATGTCCATGCAAAGCAACCCAGAATGAGAGATGGTAGCAGTAAAGATTATGGGGCAGAGGCCACCTGGTGAACCTGTTCTTGTATTTCATACACCTCCTCTGTTGGGATGGCCCCACTGGGATCCAGTGCCAATTCTGGATCTATTTCTCTACCTCCTGATCCTTGGTTTATCTTCCAAGGGGCAGTAGATCCTCCCTCCACACCCTCCCCATAAATAACTTTGATATTTTTTGAGGACTGCTCTGAGGTCTTCCTTTTTAGCTTGCTTATTTCTGTCAAAGGAACTCTCCATTTCTTCAGTTTCATAGGGATGTTTGCCCAGCCATATTTTGGAATAAGCCAAATGATGGGCTGAAGGCCACAGGAACAAGTAGGTCAGTGAGAGCAGAGGTTTTGGTCAATGTGCTTAGAAGTTGGTTGCATTAACCCAAGTGCCAACATTGGCGCTCCCAGGGGTGACCTATGGGGTTGGGGATGGGAATGGGTGGGACCTGGTAACTGTCTAAAGCGTATAATGGGGAGGCTACTTCTCCAGCCTATGTGATCCGAGACAAGAGGATTGAAAACCCTAGCGCAGAATCTCAGCACAGTGATGAGGATGAAAACAGCCTCCCATTCCACTCCTCCTCCTGTGCACTAGGCCAGGGTGTCTTGCAGGGCGAGTGCCTGCAGGGCAAGCAGCACACCCAGGCAGAGAGACAGGCTTGCTCTCGGGGCCTTGCCAATGCAGGGAATCACACCTGCCCACAGGCTTGGATGCCACAGTGCAGGTTTCCCTCTGGCCCACGGGCTCCCTGAGCTGTGGTTTCTGTTTAATCACACAGGCTCCATCTGGCCCGTGGGAACAGAAGCAGCACGGAGTAGAGGACAATCACCCGTGAGGCTGAAGAAGCAAAAGCTGCAGTGCCCTTCCCTTGCACATGCTCCTTTCTCAGCCTTTCTTTTCCCATTTAGATAAATAGTCACTTCTCTACTCAGAATTTCGTATTATTTTCTTCAACTGTGTAAGCATCAAGCCTTGTAAACCTGGCACTTTCCCGGCCTGGTGAACTCACCGTTGCGTACAATCTTCCTTCACTGTTCATGGCAACGAAGAGGGCACTTCTCACTCCAAAGAGACTCACCACACCTCGCTCCACGGTGGAAATTTCCAGTAGGCCTGACAAGGAAATGTGAGCCACATTACCTAAGGCTCGTGCAAATCAGACTGGGAACTTGAGCCAACAAGGACATCTCAGTCCATCCCTCTTCTCCTAGAAAGTCAGACTCTCTGTCACCCCTCCCATGATCCCTTTAACTCTAGGAGACCCTGGCTGCTGGACTCATCAGGTGCTGCATTGTGCTATTAAAAGCCCACTTCTGCAAGGGAAAGTTCTGATGTCGGAGTTAGGGACTGCAATGACCACTTAGTTATCTGTTTAAGATGAGTTTTGAATCTGGTCTTTCAATGACAAAATTACTTGAGGTCCGTGACTTGGGTAAAAAAAGTAAATTCTGATTATCATTATTCTTAATGTGTGCTCTACATGTTTCAGCAAATCTCAACCCATCCTGAAAACACAGCAGCCAGACCACGGCTGATGGCTTTCTTGGATCCTGCAGTCCCCATCCTTTCTTGGATAGGAGACTAACCATACAGTAACTTGTCAACTTGCAGGGTAAGAACCTGGAGACAGAGGGAGCTCACTGAAGTAAAAAGAAGGATATGCTTCAGTTGGACATTTTGCAATTGAATTTCCCTTTCTTCTCCAAGAGGGAAGCTGAATAAAAATGAGCTTGTGTCTAATTTGATCCCAGTATACTAACCCATTCTCCCTACCCCTACCTTGGGGGCTTCCCAGACTAATGGTTCCCAGTGGTCTTACAAGGCATCAGATGGGCCAGTATTGTTGCAATAGTTAGTGCCACTGAGGATCGAACCAAGGGGATAGCAAATAACACCAGGATGCTGGGACCCCAGTAGACCAAGCCTGCACCCAGGCAGAGTCCCACAGAGTCATCTAAGTGGTGAGCAGCATTTCTGCCCCCTTTATAGTGCATCGTGTCCACTAGAGCAAGGCACCTTCACCTTTTAGTCCTGCATGAGCCCAAGCCCCCAAGCGTCCCAACTGGCTGCAGCTGGCACTCACTGTAGGGGGTCTCCTTGTGGGTCCCGCTGATCCGGCCGTCGGGGGGCACCTGGAGGTGAAAGCCGATGCCCACGTTGCAGTAGAGCCTCCGCTGCCGCTTGATCCCCACCAGGTAGCCACTTTCCCAATTCACCCTGGCGATCTCTCCAGCTAGCCCAGTGCGAGACCTGGACAGCAGGGTGCCCCAGCCCCTTGAGTCCAGCTGCGTGTTGTTGGCACGGGAGCCCGCAGGCAAGGATACCACCATGCCCACTAGGATGCCTAGGAAGATGAGAGCCCACAGCGTGCCCTGAAGACGTCCTGCTCCCTGGGACATAGTGATGAACAGCCTCTGTCCCAGGGCCATCCACCTTGCCTCTCAGGCACGTGGTCAGAATTAATGGCCCTAAAAATACCGCCCTTCTTGTTTTTCTCCCTCCCGCATGGCGGCAGGGGCTTATTTTTGGAAGGCAGATGAAGGCTGCTGACATGAAACCAAAGCCTGCATCGGGCACTCGGGTTGAGAGCAGAGGGACCCAGGCTGAGCCGTGGCCGGTAGAGACCATGGCTCGGGGACACTCTCTAGCTCACCCGTTCGCTCTGTCCGGTGTCGATGATATTTGATTTGACCTATCTTTATAGTTGGTACAGCAGCCCGGCCCTCCCCTCCACCCATCATCACCCTGATGTCAACCCACCCAGCTCACTTATCCAGGGCTGTAACATTAACCTGTTCTTGGGCCTGGCTGCCTCCCCAGACCCCCATCAGCCTCCACACTCCCCAGGGGTTCTGGGAGCCACTGCCATTCCAACTATGAGACAGGAATGAAGTGAGCAGGGAGCATATCTGGGGAAGTGGGGAGTTGGCTGGGGGCCCAGGGAAAAAGAGAGGCGAGAGGCCACCCAGGACTCATACTGGGCAGAAGTTCTCGGCCTGGCAGTGCTGGCTCCTTATTTAGAGGGCAATAGGTAGAGGCAGAGATGGGAGAAGGCTTGTGGTGGTGATGACCGTAGCCTGCAAGTCACCCTTGAGACCTTTTCATGGAAACAGCTCATGGTGGAGGGGAACACTGAAAGGCCAAACCCTTTCAGCAGGAGGGCACAAAAATTCTCAGGTCGTGGGAGGGGGGCTGTCCAAGGAGGTTTAAGATTGTGGAGGGAGGCGCCGGGCGCGGTGGCTCACGCCTGTAATCCCAGCACTTTGGGAGGCTGAGGCAGGCAGATCATCTGAGGTCAGGAGTTCAAGACCAGCCTGGCCAACATGGTGAAACCCCATCTCTACTAACAGTACAAAAATTAGCCAGGCTTGGCGGCGGATGCCTGTAATCCCAGCTACTCAGGATGCTGAGACATGAGAATAGCTTGAACCTGGGAGGCGGAGGTTGCAGTGAGCCGAGATCCTGTCATTGCACTCCAGGCTGGGCGACAGAGCGAGACTCTGTCTCAAAACAAACAAACAAACAAACAACAAAAGATCTTGATTTTGGAGGGAGGGAGGGCAAGGGCGAGGTTTGCCTGCTCACTGTCTTGGTCACAGCATTCAACCGGTGTGGAAGTTGTGTCTGGCCTTTGACATAGCCCACTGGCCATTCTCCTCCCTGGATTTATCCTTGGCAAGTGACTGATATTATTCTCATTTCACAGATGAGGAAGCTAAGGCTTAGAAAGGTTAAGTGACTTGCCCAAGTTACCACAGCTAATAAGTAGCAAAGCCAGAACTCCTAGGGTCTGCCTGAGCCTAAAGCCTGTGCATGTCTAATGCTTGCAGTAGAAGTTGGCTGGCCCGAAGAGTCTATTTAGCTCCTTAAATGCCAATAGCACATCATAAAGTTATTTTAGTAGCATAAAATGATTCATTTGTTAAAAGAAAAAAAAAAGAACTTGAGTGTCTTTGATGTACATTGGAATGTCTGTATTTGCAGATAACTTTTGCTGGGCTGATATTACACCCAGAAACTAGTAAAAATATTTCTGCCAGGAAGTTATTCCTACACCCATTTTTCTTTTCCCCATATTACTTTTAAATAGATTACATGTCTAACTGAAGTAAAAAAAAAATGTTAAGCTGCCAAAAAACCTACCCCACAAATTGCTATAGAATATAAAAAGGAACTATTAATACGTCTCTGATGATGAAAAAGTTAGCAAGGGTCACCTGGGGAATTGAGTTTAAAATCCTGTTTCTTGTGCTTCAATCCAGGTCTTAATCTGTTGGTGAGACATTGGCACTGATCGTGCAGGGATTGGAAGGAGTGTGTGAGGTGACAACAGTGACATACAGATGGATATGAGCCTCCTGAGCAGTCGAGCTGGTCCCAGCGGGCAGCTTCCTTAGCCACACTCTGCACGCATGCTGCAGGCTGCAGGCAGCCTGGAAAAGCTGCTGGGGCAAGTCCCATGGCCCAAGGACTCTATTGAGGCACCAAACCTTCTGCTGTGCCCTGGGTTCCAGCCACCGGCCTATGGCTTCTACCTGCCTTCTCTCTGCCCTTCTGCCCATTCACTGGGTTTGATGCTTGGATCAAATTTCTGTCGAGCCATGTAATTCAGTGTTGCCCTAGACATGCCTTCTCAGATCCTGTGAAACCCAGACATCTATTATTACCCTCAGCTGGTGAACTGAATGGAGAGGGCCATAGGCACCCCTTATTCCTACTCTCACCACAGTGCCCCCAGTTTCCCCATTGGTTTCCTCTCCCCAGTGGGCCATTGCCCCATACCCAATCTCATGACCACCAGCACTACCATTTCCCACAAGGAAAGATGATGCCTTATGGGCTCAGATTGAGTCTTCTGTGTAGGCCTTCGCTGGAAAATTGTTTTTTAAAAAAATCTTTCTGCAAAGTAAGAGGTTCATGAATAATCCAAAGAGAAAGTTGTCAACAAAAAGAACTTCACTTTGGATTTCCCACTGGGTTTCATATAGTTAAGCTTTCATGGATGCAAGAGCAGTGGGGACACTTTCTCAGTGATGCTGTATGGAATCTTGTGTTAATTATGCTGGTGGTCCTCACTTAGGGAAGAGACAGTCCAGAAACATTTTGGATGGTAAGGAGAAGTCAGTCTGAAATTAACACTTGCCTTGGGTAAGTGGAGAGGTGCTCACCAGCAGAGCTCAGAAACTCTGTGGAATTTCTTGGTACCCATCCACTTTGGAACTGCCTTAGGAGAGGGATTAAACTATAACAATGTCCATGCCATATACCAATAAAAATGGTGAAGCTTCTGAGATTCACCTCATCCTAGATTCCTCTCTGTGCAGAGGCTGTGGTTGATGTCTCATAAAATAAGGCTTTGGAATGGGGATACCTGGATATGAATCTCAACTCTACCATTCATTAGCTGTGTGACCCTGGGAAAGTTCTGGACCTCTCTGAGCTTCATTATTTTGTCATCTGCAAAATGAGATCATTACTTCCAAAGGTTGTTATAGTGACGAACAATAATAGATGCAACTGGCCCGGTGCAGAACACAGCATAGCTATTTCCCAGAAATTTATCCGAAACACATTGAAAATCTCTCACCCAATTAAAGAGGACAAACCCAAAGTCAGAAAGACCATCTCTCATCTCAGGGGGTGGGAGAGACACGTGGGCTTCCAGTTCTTCATTGCCATCCACCAGAGCATATGTTGTGATGGCTGCTAACATATGCTGAAGCAGGCAGCCTAGATTCCTCAAATGTTCTGAAAAGCAGTGAGAGCCTTGGTGTCATCCCCTGTTAAATATAAAGCTTAAGTAATTCATGCTATTAAAAAGCCTGGGTCTTATTTTTATCGGGTGATGCGATGAGGCCGTGTTCTCAATGCACCTCCTCTGCCTGTCTCTATAGCAACTTTACTGTGCTCACGTAGCCATATATTTTGCTGAAGGCTAATTAAGTTGACAACTGGTAGGTCTTCTTGGCTTACCAGATTTGCACTTGACCCTTCTCTTGGGGCTTAGGGACCCCTATGGATGTGAAGTGATAGAGAAAAGAGTAACAGGTGGAAGAGGCCTCTCTCCATGGACCCCTCTTGCAAATAGTTGGCCAACAGCCTTTGGGGATTGTCAATCAGTCTTGCTGGGTGAGCCAAGATCCAGTGGAGGTGAGTGGGAAAATATGTTAATGTCTATCTCCTTCCACAGAAGGGTCCTTGACCCCGAGGGGGATGCCACGAAGCATAGATTGGTCAAATTTGGCAGTGCTTAGCCACACAGACCGTTCGCATCATCTGCATGATGGAACTCCCTCCGTCATACCAGGAGGTTGCTCTCTGTGACTCCTGTGTATTACATAATCAAGATCAAACGCCCGAGGGGCGACCAGAAGGGAAAGCACATACAACTCAGACGAGCCTCCTCCATGTCGATGGTGAAAAGCTGTGCTTACTCGTATCTTTTACATTTGGTTTTGAAAAACTAGCATTTGCCTTTTTCTGTAGATAATTTAGAAAACATGGAAAATGATAAGGTGGAAAACAAAAGAGCTGTTTGTACTTAGTGTCTTTCTATCTTTTGTCTCAGAGTCTGTCTTTGTGTGAGCTTGGCACAGCGGCCTGGATGCCTCCTTGTATCTCCTCCAAATTTTGCTCAGACAGCCACCTCTGCACCTATCTCTGTATTTTTTTTTTTTTTTTTTAGTGGTAGAGATTGCACGTGGGATTTAATAGGCATGAAATGGACATGTGTAGACATGAGGATCTAGGAAGGACTCCTGCCCTAGGCCTGAGCAAAGAGGGACATTTGCAGCTCATAAACATGCTGCAAAAGGGAGAATTCAAGAGAAAAAGTTTTGGCTGATCAACCGTGTCCAGCTTGGACTTCTGCAAGGACAGTCCTGCTATTATCTTGCTAACTATTCCCTGGAGAAGCCTCAACTTTGTACTTTCCTAGCAGAACTCAGCTTTTCCTAGGCCTCATCACTTACACAGTGGGAGCCATTAACAGTCATAATCCACATTTCCCTAGTTCATGCTTCTTCCAACTCGTGTGGAACTTCACTCCACTACCAATCACCCCCGAGATATTCCTGCAGTTCCGTAGCATGTCTCACACATGTTCATGAACATGTGATTGCTCCTGTCTGGGCACATTGCCAGGCACCTGTGTGGATCACCCTGTTCTCTAGCCCTTCCGCCTCCTGCTGGGCAGCCCAGGGGTATTCCCTTCCTCACTACAGCTCAGCACCTGAAGCCCTCAAGGAGCCAGAGCTGCTTTATATTCTGTTTCAAAGCCAGGAAGAATGCCTTAGTCCCCTTCTTCATGTTATACCTGTTAAAGAAAATACCTGACCAGAACTACTCATGCCCTGGTGATTTGCTCATTTGAAGTTTTTTTCAGACCCGCTGCCCTGCAAAGGACTCAGTCTTGTTATAGGTTGAGCTGATCAGGTGGGATTCCCATTTTCTTCCATGTAGATTATTTTTCTGAAGGCCCCTCAATCCCTCAGACAAATAGACTTCTGCTGGGGCCAGCCCATCCGCATTGTTTAGATGTGTCTGAATCCTGGCTTGAGTTCAGACTGGAAACCCTGCCCCACTCCCAGAGACCCCTAAAATGGGAAGTGAGGGAGTCCCTGAAAACACAGCTTTGTGGTCCAGTTGGTCACCAAGTATTTGCAGAGTTTTCTGGGAGGAAGGTTATGATTCTCTTCTCCACACTAGAAATCATCTTGCGTTAAAGTGCTTCTTGATCTATCCCTTCAATCTGAGTCCCATTGTGGCTGTGCCTCTCAGCGTGACTTCTATCTCCTAGCACTGCCTTTCTTCTCTGACTCACTCACACTCTCCCCTTCCCCCTCCTTACTATGCTCCAGCCATAGATGCAAGCCTAGAGGCTCAGCCAACTGCCAAGAAAGCAGCACCTCAGGGCTGGCTGACCACCACGGTCACACATCTCAGCTGAATTTGCAAAGGGTCAGAGGAGTCAGATAACTTTCTGGAACCTCAGAACCTAAGGGATTTTGGCTCTGCTCAGAGTTTTGCGGTTTCTCAGATTTGCCTTTCGTGATCATCATCTAATAATACCTGCTGCGTGCTGAGGCGGGCATGCACCCTGCCAGCCACCAAGCAAAGTTATGTAAAAGACTCACCCCTTAGTGGCAGGCTCCCCAGTGTGACACAGAAGGCCCTCCCTCTCCTGACCTCTCCTGGCCTCTCCAGCTCCATCCGCTGCCTCTCCCTCTCTGGGAATTTTTGGTTCAGCAACCTTAAATGGCCTGTTGTTCCCAGGCATACTGTGTGCTGTTTCTGCCTCATGTTTTTGCTCAGACTGTCCTCTCTTTGCTTGGTAAATTGCTTCCCTGTTTAAAGACTCAGCTTAAATGTCACCTCCGGAAGTAATCCCTGACAACCTTCCACCTGTCTCTAAACTGGATTCAGTGGCCTGTTCCCCTCCCCTCTTTCCCGGCCTCATTGATATTTTGCACGATTATCACTGTCACTGCCCTTACTGGGTTTATAATGCTCTGACAATGTGCTGACTTTGATAGTGAAATTCTTAAGGCTTCAATGGCATCTTCCCTGTATATTCAGAACCAAGCACCGTGCCTGCCAGGCAATACAGTTTATTACATGTTTGAATTAATGTTGAATTAAAGGCTTTAAATCCACGGATTTCACTTGATGAGTTATTCTCAGACAAGGTCCAAGTCCTCTATAGAGGAGTGATCAGAATTTTGGTAGGAGTGGGATATTAATTTGAAAAAGCACTTTCGATATAATGATTTGCATTTTGTCATTTAAAATAATTACATTGAAAAATTCTGCTTTCACTATGATGCAGAAACTTGTGTTGGACTTGTACTCCCATAATAAACAACAATAACACTGGACAAATAAATGAAACAGCAGTTTTTAAACATTGGATAACAGGAAGCACAGGACTATGATCCCTGAAAAAAAAGGAGACAAATAAGATGGACCCCATGATCGTCTCCTCTCTCTGCCTGGGGGCACTCGTCAGACCTCAGAGCATGAAAGGAGAACCCACGCCAAGTACAGGGGTGCCCATGAGTGGAGGGTTCAGAGATTGAAGTTTGGTGAGGCTAAGGCAGTCACAGTTTTCAGGGCAGAGTGCCAAAACAGAGGAAGCAGCATAGAGAAAGAGCTGCAGAAATCGGTATAGGTTTGCTCTTGTGTTTGTTGCTGAAAGCTAAGCCATGAAAGTATGGATAAATACCAACAATGTATTCGATTATATCATGTATGCTTATGTATGAGTGAAATGATAATTATGCTATTATACAGTTAATGGGAGGGAAAAAATAGAAATGTTTTATTATAATGTACTTGCACTATCTGTGAAGTGGTACTGTGCTATTTAAAACTTGGTCAGGCATAGTGGCTCATGCCTGTAATCCCAGCACATTGGGAGGCTGAGGCATTTGAGGCCAGGAGTTCAAGAGCAGCCTGTCCAACATGGTGAAAACCTGTCTCTACTAAAAATACAAAAATTAGCCTGGCGTGGTGGTGCACACCTGTAATTCCAGCTACTCAGGAGGCTGAGGCAGGAAAATCATTTGAACCTGGGAGGTGGAGGTTGCAGTGAGCTGAGATCATGCCACTGCCCTCCAGCCTGGGTGATGGAGCAAGACTTCATCTCAAAAAAAACAAACAAAAAAAAAATGAAATAAATAAATAAAGAAAGAAAAGCAAAAAGTAAAAGTGGGCTTGACTTATTGTCAATGTATATTGCAAACACTAGTGCCACCACTGGAAAAAAGTAAAAATATAAGTATAGTTAATATGCTAAGAAAGGAGATAAAATAGAATTATAGAAAATGTTCAATTAAAACTAAGAAAGGCATAAAAAGAGCAGACAACAAAACCAGGAACAAATACAAAGGGCAATGAATAGAAACAAAGTAACAAATATGAGCATGTGAATTCAGTGATATCAATAATCACTCTAAACATCAACAGACTAAATACACTAATTAAAAGAGATTGTCAGAGTGGATCCAAAAACAAGACTTAACTATATGTTGTCTACAAGAAATGCACTTTAAATAAAAACACATATATAGATTAAAAATACAGGAGTGGAGAAAGATATACCACATTAACACTAATCAAAATAAAGTAGGAGTACCTATGTTAGTTACAGACAGTACAGACTTCAGAGCAAGAATACTTATCAGCAATAAAGCAGGACATTATATAATGATGAAGGTGTCAATACTCGAGAAAGACATAGCAATTCTTAACAAATAAATCCACTATTATAGGTAGAGACTTCAGCACCCCTTTATCAGAAATAGACAGTTACAGCAGGCAGAAAATCAGTAAGGACATGGTTGAACTCAACAGCAACATCAATCAACTGAATATAATTTACGTCTATAGACAACTCCATCTAACAACAGCAAATTTCACATTATTCTCAAATATACATGGGATAGTCAATAAGCTAGACTAAATTCTGGACCATAAAACACACCTGAAAAAATATGAAAGAAATGAAATGACACGATGTCTGCTCTCAGACTATAATGGAATTAAACTAGAATTCAATAACAGAACTATAGATGAAAAATGCCCAAATACTTGGAGACTAAACAATGCACTTCTAAATAACACATGGGTCAAAGAAAAAGTTTCAAGAGAAATATAAAAATACTTTGAACTAAATAAAAATGACAATACATCTTACTGAAATTTGTGAGATGCAGGGAAAGCAGTGCTTTAGGGAAATTTACAGAATTGAATGCATGTATTTGAAAGGAAGAGTATCTAAAAATCAATAATCTAGCTTTCACCTTAGGAAACTGGAAAAAGAGTAGACAATAAAATTGAAATTAAGCAAACAATAATAAAAATTATAGCAGAAATTAATGAAATTGAAAAGATAAAATCAATAGAGAAAATCAACAAAACCAAAAGCTGATTTTTGGAATGGATTGATTAAATATATAAGCCTTTTACCAAGATAACTAAGAAAAAAGAGAAAATACACAAATTACTAATAAAAGAAATGAAAGAGAGCACATCGCTACAAATTCCAAGGACATTAAAAGGATAATAAAGAAAAATTGTGAACAAGTCTATGCTCACAAATCTGACAACTTAGGTAAAATTAATTATTTCCTAAAAAGACACAGCTGCTAAAACAAAAACAAACAAACAAACAAAAAAAAATAGGCTGTATGTGGTGGCTCATGCTTGTAATCCCAGCACTTGGGAGGCTGAGGTGGATGGATAACAAGGTCAGGAGTTCGAGACCAGCCTGGCCATCATGAAACCCTGTCTCTACTAAAAATACAAAAAAATGAGCCAGGCATGGTACTGCATTCCTGTAGTCCCAGCTATGTGGTAGGCTGAGGCAGGAGGATCACTTGAACCCGGGAGGGGTTCAAGAGAAAATCTGAGTGTCTAAAAGCTGGAGTGCCAAAACAGATTTCAAAACAAAGAATGCTATAAGCAATAAAAAAGGTGATTTCATAATGGAAAAGAATCAAATAATACAAGTTAGCATAACAATCATAACTATTCATGTACCTGATAGAATTTCAGAAAGCATAATGCAAAACCGATATGATTACAGAAAGAAATAGACAAATACATAACTACAGTCAGAGATTTCAATACACTCAATAAGTCATAGAATAAGTAGACTGAAAATTAGTAGGGACAGAAATTATCAACAAATCTTACCTAATATAAATTTCAAGAACTCTCCATCCAACAATAACACATTGTCCATTTACCCAACTAGATCAGGACTTCACTGGTAAATTTTACCAAACATTAAGGAAAAAATAATATCTGTTCTACACAAACTCTTCTAGAAAATTGATAAAGAGGATACTTCTCAATTAATTCTATGAGACCAGCATTTTTACCATACCCAGATACAAACGTTAGAATTAAAATAACAACAACAGACAACAACAATTATAGACCAATATCCTTCATGAACGTAAATGCAAACATTCTTAATACAATTTTAGCAAATCAATTACAAAAACATATAAATGAATAACACATCATAACGTCATGAGATTTTTCCCAAAAATACAATCTTAGTTTAACATTCAAAAATCAATCAATGTAATTCACCATTTAACAAGCAAAAAAAGATTATGATTATCTCAATGTACACAGAAAAAGCATTTAACAGAATTGATATCCATTCCTAATAAAAACTCTTAGAAAATCAAGAGTAAACTGGAACTTCCTAAGCTTGGTAAAGGGCATCTGTGAAAAACCTATGCTAACATTGTACTTAATGGTTTAAGATTAAATACTTTCACCCTAATATTTAAACAAGTAGCATATATTTGCTCTCATTACTTCTACTCGACGTTATACTAAAGGTTCTAACCAGTGCAATTAGGCAAGAAAAAGAAGTAAAAGTCATCTACATTGGAGAGAAAGAAGAAAAACTCTATTTGCAGAGAATATGATTCTCTAGAGAGAAAGTCCCAAGGAGTTAACAACAACCAAAAAGTTGGTAGGAACAGCCTACAAGTGAAATTAAAAATTCTATTCACAATAGCAGCAAAAAGAATATAATACTTAGGAATAAATTTAACCAAAGACATTCAAAACATATACACTGAAAACTACAAAGCATTGCCAAGAGAAATGTTAAAAGATCTAAATAAATGTATAGTCATTTTTGATGGTTAATTCTGTGTCAACTTTGTTGGGTGATGGTGCCCCAATAGTAGGTCAAACATTATTCTGGATGTTCCTGTGAGGCTGTTTTTATATAAGTTTAACATTTAAATGAGTAAACTTTGAATAAACCATGCTATCTTCCATAATGTGAGTGAGCCTCACCCAGTCAGTTGAAGGCTGGAATAGACCTCCCCTGAGCAAGAAGGAATTCTGCAGTAGGTGGTCTTCACATTAAACCTCTTTCTCCCACCATATACAAAAATCAACTCAAAATAGATTGAAGACTTAAATGTAAAACCCAAAACTATGAAACAACTATAGGAAAACACTGGGGAACTACTTCACAGCATTGGGTTGGATAAAGAGTTTTTAAATAAGACTTCAAAAGCACAGGTAACAAAAGCAAAAATGGACAAGTGAGATTATATCAAACTAAAAAGCATTTCCAAAGCAAAAACAAAATAAATAACAACAGAGTTAAAAGACAACTTACAGAATGAGAGAAGATATTTGCAAACTATACATCTGACAGAGGATTAATATCCAGAATAGATAAGGAATTCAAACAACCCAACAGCAAAAACAAAACAAAACAAAAACAAACAACAACAAAGAAAACCAAAGCAAAACAAAAAACCACCTAATTTTAAAATGGACAAAAGATTTGAATAGAAACATCTCCAAAAAAGACATACAAATGGCTAACAGGTATATGAAAAAAATGCTTAATGTCATTAATTATTTGAGAAATGAAAGTCAAAACCACAATGACTATTACTGAAAAAACAAAAGACAACAAGNTTTGAATAGAAACATCTCCAAAAAAGACATACAAATGGCTAACAGGTATATGAAAAAAATGCTTAATGTCATTAATTATTTGAGAAATGAAAGTCGCTACAATTAAAGATGAGATTTGGGTGGGGACACAGCCAAACCATATCAATAGATATTTCTTAAAAGAAGACACACAAATGGCCAAAAGTCATGTGAAGAAATGCTCAACATCACTAATCACCAAGAAAATGCAAATCAAAACTACAATGAGCTACCATTTCAGTCCAGTTAAAATGGCTATCATGAAAAAGATGAAAGAAGACAAGTGTTAACGAGGGTGTGGAGAAGAGGGACCACATACCCATTGCTGGTGGAAATGGAAACTAGTACAGCCATCATGAAATACAGCATGGAGGTTCCTAAAAATTTTAAAAATAGAACTACCATATCATCCAGCAATCCTACTACAGAGTATAAGTCCAAGGGAAATAAAATCAGTATGCCAAAGAAATATCTGCACTCTCATGTTTATTGCATCAGATTTAGAACCAACTTAAGTGTAAATCATCAGATAAATGGAGAAAGAATATATATATATATATATATAGAATATATATATATATAGCATTTCATTGTATATATATGTATGTGTGTGTATATATATATATATATATATATATATATATAGAATGAAATACTAGTCAGCCATTAAAAGAATGAAAACCTGTCATTCATGACAAAATGAATCTGGAAGACACCATGTTAAGTGAAATAAGCCAGATATAAACAGATACTGCATTAACTCACTTATATATGTAATCTAAAAGAGAATAGTTGATTTATAGAAGCAGAGGGTAGAACACTGGTTACCAGAGACTGGGAAGGGGAAGGAGAAGGGGAAGGAGAAGATGAGGAGAGGTTGGCCAATGGGAGCAAAATCACCACTAATGGGAGGAATAAGTTGTGGTGTTCTATTGTATGGTAGGGTGATTATGACTAATAATAAAATACTGTATATTACAAAATAGCTAGAAGAAAGGCTTTTGAATGGTCTCACCATAAAGAAATGATAAATGCATGAGGTGACAGATGAGGTGTCATTAGAGAGATACAAATTAAAACTACAATGAGATATCCTTTCACACCCACTAAATCGGCTCTATAATAAAAAACACAAACAATAACAAGGGCTTGTGAGATCGTGAGGAAAAAAACCTGAAAGCCCCATATACTGCTGGAGAATAGGTAAAATGATATACCCTTGAAGAATAGCTTAATGGTCCCTCAAAAAGTTAAATGTAAATTTACAGTATGATCCAGCATTTCCACTCCTAGATATCTACCCAAAAGAAATAAAAACATGTATCCACACAAAGACTTATAGGAATGTTCACAGCAACATTATTCATGGTAACCCAAAAGTGGAAACAATAAAATGTCTGGTGAATGAATAAACAAAATGTGATCTATTCTTACAATGGAATACTATTTGGCAATAAGTGATACAAAATATCAATATATGCTATACAATGGAAAAACTTTAAAATCCTCATGCTAAGTTAAAGAAGCCAGGCCCCCAAAATCACATATTGTATGATTCTATTACATAAAATGTCCCTAAAAGGTCAGTGTATAGAGACAGAAAGTAGATTAGTGGTTGCCAGAGACTAGGGGTGAAAAAGTGAGGCTACTCCAGATGAACATGAGGGATCTTTTAGGGATGATGAAATGTTTTAAAACTGAATTGTGGTGATGGTTGCACAACTGTAAATTTACTGAAACTCTGCATTTTATATTTAAGACAAGTAAATTTCATAATATGCCAATTATACCTCAATAAAGCTTTCTAAAAAAAACACAGGAGAGCTTTTTATAGAAATTGACAATTTGACTCTAAAATGTATAGGAAATGGAAATATCCAAAACTAGTCAAAACGATTTTGAAAGAGAAGAGCAAAGTCAGAAAACTTATGTGATTTCAAGATTTCTATAAAGCTGCAGAAATCAAGAGGGCATGATACTGTCGCAAGACAGATGTATAGATCAATGCAACCGAATAGAATCCAGACAGATTCACACATACACAGAAAACCGCTTTCAGCAAAAACAAAAAGGTAATTCAATAAATGATGCTGGAACAATCCACAGGTGGGGTAGGCAGAATGATGCTCACTTGTCTTCCACCCCAAGATGTTCATGTTCTAATCCCTTGCTGGGTGATAAGGAGAATGTTACCTTATCTGGAAAAAAAGGATGTCATATGTGTGATCAAATGAAGGACTTTCAGATGGGGAGATTAACCTAAATTATTCAAGTGAGCCCAATGTAATTCCGAGAGTCCTTAAACAGGGAAGAAATAGGGAGGAAAGAGAGGAAGATGTGACTACAAGAGGAAGGCACAGAGTAATGCAGTGTTTCTGGCTCTGAAGATGGAGAGAAAAGGTCATGAGCCAAAGACAAGACTATGTGTGGCATCTAGAAGGTGGAAGACAAAGAAACGGAGATTATCTTGTAGATTATCCAGAAAATAACACAGCTTTGCTGACCTCTTGGCTTTAGCTCAGTGAGACCATGCTGGACTCCAACCTGCAGCACTGTAAGATAAACTTGTGTCATTTTAAGCCACTAAATATGTGGTGACTTGTTACTGTAGCTAGAGGAAACAAATGCAATTAGCAAAAAAAGAGGAACTTCAATCCATATCTTATATTATATACAAAAATCACTTCACAATGACCTAAATTAAGACCCATTTTATACTTAAAACTTCCAAAAGAAAATTTACGAGAAAACATTTATGACTTTGGTTAGGAGACAATATCTTAGGCACTATACTAAAAGCAGGATCTCTAAAATAAACTAATTTTAAATTAGATGTGTCTTTCAAAGACTAGAATTTATTTATTTATTTGTTTATTTATTTATTGAGATGGTGTCTCACTCTGTTGCCCAGGCTGGAGTGCAGTGGCACCATCTCATTTCACTGCAGCCTTCACCTCCCAGGTTCAAGCGATTCTTATGCCTCAGCCACCCCTGTAGCTAGGACTACAGGCATGTGCTGCCATGCCCAGCTAATTTTTGTATTTTAGGTAGAGATGGAGTTTCACCATGTTGGCCAGGCTGGTTTTGAACTTATGGCCTCAGGTGATCCACCTGCCTTAGCCTCCCAAAGTGCTGGGATTACAAGCATGAACCATGCACCTGGCCAGAAGTTTTTTAATTTGAAAAAATTAATTTCATTAAGAAAATAAAAAATCAAGCCACAACCTGGGAGAAAATATTTGAAATACATATATTTGAGAAAGGACTGATGTTCAGAATATATAAAGAATTCTTGCAGCTCAATAATGTGAAACAACTCAATTGAGCAAAAGATTTGAGCAGAGCCTCCATTAAAGAAATACACAAATGGTCAATTAGCACATGAAAAGATGCTTATCATCATTTTTCCCCAGAAAAGGCAAATTGATACCACGATAAGGTACTGTTTCATACCCACTAGAATAGCTAACATTAAAAGGTATGAGAATGCCAAGTATGGGTGAGGATATGGAACAATTTGGAGCTCTCAAATACTGCTGGTGGGAAAGTAAAATGGTACAAGTTTTTGGCAGTTCTTACAAAACTTAAAGTATACTTACTATACAACTCAACAATTGTATGCTAGGTCTTTGCCCAAGAGAAATATAAATATATTTCATACAAATCTGTAAACTTGTACATAAAAATTAATGGCAGATATATACATAATAGCTCTGAACCGGAAACAGCTCACATGTACATCAACGAGAGAATGATTGACACAATGTGGTACACCTATACAATGGACAGCTGCTGAATAATAACACTGTTATATACAGTGACATGTATGAATCTCAAAACCATTTCTCAAGCTACACAAGAGAGTTCAAATTTTGTGATTCAATGTCTTAAGAAATAAAATGCTAGACTAGGGAAAAAAAAACCCAACACTGACAGAAGGCAGATTAGTGGTGCACTGAGCCAGGAGTAGTGGGAATTGCACGCAAAGGGGCATGTGGGAACATTTTGGGGTGATGGAAATAATCTGTATCTTGACTGTCATGATGGTTCCACATTTTTCAAAACATATTAAATATAGACTTAAATGATTGAATTATATTTGAGGTAAATTATATTTTAAGAAAGTTGATTAAAATGTGATTTTGAAATTCCAAATAACAAAGGAAGATCAGACAAGTTTATGTTAATTAGAAGCACTGACTCAGAATGTCAGAGAAATATAGGGGTATACAGTCTCTAAGTTTACATTGGCTCTGATATTGTATGACTTCGTGAAAGAGGTTGAAAGCCTAGGAAAAAAGGTTTAGGCTTGACATGAGGGAGAAATTCCAGCAGTAAATATAGAAGAATCGATTTTGGAGGAGGGAGCTTGTTGGTTATATTAGGCAAACTTTTTATATTATATAAGAATTCCTGTTATAGACTCTTATTAGGTTATTGTGGAGATCTACCTGCACACATAGCCCTGCACAGCAAATCTATTATTGGATTATTCTAATTGTTAAAAAAATTATTACTAGTATTAAGCTTGGAATTTTTCTCTCCTGGTAACTTTTACCCATGGATCTTCGTCATCCAATTTTGAATTTTACTGTTATGAGAAAAAGTCTTGGGGGGATGTCTCTCCTGGAATTCATTTAAGGGCAGGAGAGATGAGCTACCCTTTGCACGGCAGTCAGAGACTGACGGAGGCAGTTCCCATTAAAAGACCCCCATTGATTCGGGGGAAGATGGCCAAAAGGAGATTCTCTGGAGTGCAGCTACCACCAAGTGAGACAGAACCAGAGTGATATCCACATCTCTGAGCAAGGTACCAGTTTTGTTTTAAAGGGACTGGTTGAACAGCAGGATTAACCCCAAAAAAGGCAGTGAAAGCAGGCCAAAGGCTGCTATGATGTGGATATCCTGTTTTAATTATGAAGTCTAGAATTGGTACATATGTTGAATGCATTGAAAAGAATTTCACTTGGTCTAACTTATTGCATCTACTGGCTTCTGTTGGAAAATGACAGAAAGTTTAAGGTAATTTCTAAGTATATACTACCTATAAATAACTGATAAAAATTAGGCATCACTCAGTTATATAGCAGATGACTAATGAGTTTTTCATGCCCCCGGCTTCTTCCCATTTTCCTGTTGCACTCAGCCTCCTCAGTGTGTTGTCACACCTCCACTATAGTGCAAACAGAAGAAAGGAAAGATGGTGGAGTTTGCATCAGAACTGCAAAGTGAAAGGAAGAGGCTGAAAGAACTAAAACAAAGGTGTGTGGATTATGGAACAGTGGATATGCCATCCATGCTGGCCTGCGCCCTGTTATCACTGGGCACAACAGTGCAGAGAACTCAAAGTGGTAATAGTAATAAGGACCATAACCCACCCTGTCCTCAACTCTATATTGCTTGTTATTTTTCTATGTAAACAAATTGTTTGAGATGCTTTGAAAATGAAATCTTAATATTAAAAGGCACACGCATGTAAAAAAAAAAAAAGTGGAAAGTGTATCAGGCATGGAGGATGGGGGGGTGCATCACCTTCTTGGTTCTCTGATTCAGATACAGCAGTTCACTCCGAGATTTCGGCAACACACAGACCAGGAAAACGCCGCCTTGCTGAGAACCACCTGGAGTCGCAGACTGGGGCAACAGCCCAGGCCGGCAGCCCTGGCCAGACCGGTGCCTTGTTAGTGCAGACCAGGGTGGAGATGGGGACTAACACCGAGAAAGCTTGGGAAAAGGAACTACCCATCCCACAGAAGGGAGAGTTGAAAGCAGGGAGGGGGATACGACCAGACAGGCCCCTCTGCCAACAACCGGAGTCCCTCTCCCATGAGAGTTTCACAGTTAACACATCCTCCACCCAGGAATGGCGGGCTTGGCAGAGGGAAAAAGCCCACCATTGAAAAGGCAGGGTAAACCCCACCAGCATGGAAACCAGGCGAAGAATAAACAGCAGCCTGGCTGAGACTGAGGTAGCCCGGCAGCACTTCCACAGGCAGACAACAGACAGTCTCAAGTGGCACACTGATACCTGCATTTAAAAAAAAAAGCCTCATACAGGAGAAATAACCCCAACTTTAACAGAAAGGACGTCCACTCGGAGAAGATGGGAAGAAACCAGTGCAAAAAGGACAAAAACATCAAAGTCCAGAATGCCTCTCCTCTCCAGAGAGATCACAATGACTCGCCAGCATGGCAACAAAACAGGTCAGAAAACGATTTTGACAAGCTGACAGAAGCAGGCTTCAGAAGATGGGTAATAACGAACTTCTCTGAGCTAAAAGAACATATTTTAACCCAATATGAAGAAACTAGGAACCTTGAAAAAAGATGAGATGAAATGCTAACTAGAATAACCAGCCTAGAGAAGAATATAAACCACTTGATGGAGCTGAGAAACATCACAAGAACTTTGTGAAACATATACAAGTTTCAGTAGTCAAATCGATATTAGAGACTGAAGATAAATTCAATGAAATAAAAAGAGAAGGCAAGA
>NW_016107502.1:1701672-1718937 GCF_001604975.1 Cebus imitator
TCTGTGCTGTTCAGTGGAATCAATTCAGGATGGAGATGGATGGTGAAATAACCAGCCAGGCCTAATCCACATACACATGAACAATCTCTAGAGCACAGAGATTTAAGATAAATTCAATGAAATAAAAAGAGAAGGCAAGAAAAGAGAAAAAAGAGTGAAAAGAAATGAACAAAGCCTCCAAGAAATATGGGATTATGTGAAAAGACCTGATCTAGTCTTGATCAGTGTACCTGAAGAGGACAGGGAAAATGAATCCAAGCTGGAAAACACTCTTCAAAATATTATCCAGGAGAGTTCCCCAACCTAGCAAAGCAGGCCAACATTCAAATACAGTAAATACAAAGAACACCACAGAGATATTTCTCAAGAAGAACAACCCCAAGGCACATAATCATCAGATTCACCAGGGTTGAAATGAAGGAAAAAATGCTAAGGGCAGCCAGAGAGAGAGTTCGGGTCACCCACAAAAGGAAGCACATCGGACTCACAGTGGATATCTCAGCAGAAACCCTACAAGCCAGAAGAGTGTGGGAACCAATATTCAACATCCTTAAAGAAAAGAACTTTCAACCCAGAATCTCATATCTAGCCAAACTAAGCTTCGTAAGTGATGGAGAAATAAAATCCTTTATGGACAAGCAATTACTGAGAGATTTCATTGCCACCAGACCTGCCCTACAAGAGCTCCTGAAGGAAACCCTAAAGACAGAAAGAAACATCCAGTGCCAGCCACTGCAAAAAAGAACCAAATGGTAAAGACCAATGATGCAATGAGGAAACTGTGTCGACCAATGGGCAAAACAAACAACCAGTAACAAAATGGCAGGATCAAATTCACACATAAAAATACTAACTTTAAATGTAAATGGCCTGAATGCCCCAATCAAAAGACACGGACTGGCAAACTGGGTAAAAAGTCAAAACCGATCGGTGTGCTGTATTCAGGAGACCCATGTCACACGCAAAGACACACATAGACTCAAAATAAAGGGATGGAAGAAGATCTACCAAGCAAATGGAGAGCAAAAAAAAGCAGGGGTTGCGATTTTAGTTTTTGATAAAATCGACTTTAAACCAACAAAGATCAGAAGAGACAAAGAAGGACACTACATAATGGCAAAAGGATCAATACAAGAGCTAACTATCCTAAATATATATGCACCCAATACAGGAGCACCCAGATACATAAAGCAAGTTCTTAATGACCTACAAAAAGACAGACTCCCACACGATAATAGTGGGAGACTTTAACACTCCACTGTCAACATTAGACAGATCAACAAGACAGAAAATCAACAAGGATATACAGGACTTGAATGCAGAACTGGAACGAGTGGACCTAAGAGACATCTACAGAACCCTCCACCCCATAGCCACAGAATATACATTCTTCTTAGCACCACATTGCACCTACTCTAAAATTGATCACATAATTGGAACTAAATCACTCCTCAGCAAATGCAAAAAAAAAATGAAAATCATAACAGTCTCTCAGACCACAGTGCAATCAAATTAGATCTCAGGATTAAGAAACTAACTCAAAACCACACAACTTCATGGAAACTGAACAACTGGTTCCTGAATGTTGACTGGATAAACAATAAAATGAAGGAAGAAATAAAGATGTTCTTCAAAACCAACAAGAATGAGGACACAATGTACCAGAATCTCTCGGACACATTTAAAGCAGTGCCTAGAGGGAAATAGCAATAAATGCCCACATGAGAAATGAGGAAAGATCTAAAATCAACAGCCTATCATCAATATTGAAAGAGCTAAAGGAGCAAGATAAAAAAAACTCAAAAGCTAGCAGAAGACAAAAAGTAACTAAGATCAGAGCAGAAATGAAGGAGATAGAGACACAAAAAACCCTTCAAAAAATCAATAAATCCAGGAGCTGGCTTTTTGAAAAGATCAACAAAATAGACTGCTAGTCAGATTAATAAAAAAGAAAAGAGAGAAGAATCAAATAGATGCAATAAAAACGATAAAGGGGATATCACCACTGATCCCACAGAAATACAAACTACCATGAGAGATTACTACAAACAACTCTATGCACATAAACCAGTAAACCTGGAAGAAATGGATAAATTCATGGACACTTGCACCCTACCAAAACTAAACCAGGAAGATGTCAAAACCCTGAATAGACCAATAACAAGGGCTGAAGTTGAGGCAGCAATTAACAGCCTACCAACCAAAAAAAGTCCAGGTCCAGACGGGTTCACAGCCAAATTCCACCAGACGTACAAAGAGTAGCTGGTACCAATCATTCTGAAACTATTCCAAACAATACAAAAAGAGGGAACCCTCCCCAACTCATTTTATGAGACCAACATCATCCTGATACCAAAACCTGGCAGAGACTCAACAAAAAAAGAAAACTTCAGGCCAGTATCCATGATGAACAACGACGCAAAAATCTTCAATAAAATACTGGCAAACAGATTGCAACAGCACATCAAAAAGCTTATCCATCATGATCAAGTAGGCTTCATCCCAGGGATGCAAGGCTGGTTCAACATATGCAAGTCCATAAATGTAATCCACCACATAAGCAGAACAAAAGACAAAAACCACATGATTATCTTAACAGATGTAGAGAAGGCCTTTGACAAAATTCAACAGTCCTTTATGCTAAAAGCTCTCGATAAACTAGGTACTGATAAAACCTAACACAAAATAATAAAAGCAATTTACAACAAACCCACTGCCAATATCATACTGAATGAGCAAAAACTGGAAGCATTCCCTTTGAAATCTGGCACTAGACAAGGATGCCCTCTCTTTCCACTCTTGTTCAATATAGTACTGGAAGTTTTTGCCAGAGCAACCAGGCAAGAAAAAGAAATAAAGGGTATTCAATTAGGAAAGGAGGAAGTCAAATTGTCCCTATTTGCAGACGACATGATTGTATATTTAAAAGACCCCACTGTCTCAGCCCAAAATCTCCTTAAGCTGATAAGCAACTTCAGCAAAATCTCAGGATACATAATCAATGTGCAGAAATCACAAGCGTTCCTATACACCAATAACAGACAAACAGAGAGCCAAATCAAGAGTGAACTCCCATTTACAATTGACACAAGAAGAATAAAATACCTAGGAATACAACTAACAAAGGAGGTAAAGGACCTCTTCAAGGAGAACTATAAACCACTGCTCAAGGAAATAAGAGAAGACACAAACAGATGGAGAAGCATTCCATGCTCATGGTTAGGAAGAATCTATATTGTGAAAATGGCCATACTGCCCAAAGTAATTTATAGATTTAATGCTATCCCCATCGAACTACCAATGACCTTCTTCACAGAACTGGAAAAAACCACTTTAAACTTCATATGGAACCAAAAAAGAGCCTGCATAGCCAAGACAATGCTAAGCAAAAAGAACAAAGCTGGTGGCATCACGCTGCTGGACTTCAATCTATACTACAAGGCAACAGCAATCAAAACAGCATGGTACTGGTATCAAAACAGTGACATAGACCAATGGAACAGAACAGAGGCCTTTGGAGTACCACCATACATTTACAACCATCTGATCTTTGACAAACCTAACAATGGGTTTGTCAAAACAAAAACAAAAACAAGCAATGGGGAAAGGATCCCCTGTTTAATAAATGGTGTTGGGAAAATTGGCTAGCAATGTGCAGAAAGCAGAAACTGGACCCCTTCCTGACACCCTACACTAAAATTAACTCCAGATGGATTGAAGACATAAAAACCATAAAAACCCTAGAAGAAAACCTAGGCAAAACCATTCAGGACATGGGCATGGCAAGGACTTCATGACTATAATACCAAAAGCAATGGCAACAAAAGCCAAAATAGACAAATGGGATCTAATTAACCTTCAGAGCTTCTGTACAGCAAAAGAAATAATCATCAGAGTGAACCGGTAACCAACAGAATGGGAAAAACTTTTTGCAATCTACCCATCTGACAAAGGGTTAATATCCAGAATCTACAAAGAAGTGAAACAGATTTACAAGAAAAAAAAAAACGCAAACCCATCCAAAAGTGAGCAAAGGATATGAACAGACACTTTTCAAAAGAAGACATATATGAGGCCAACAAACATATGAAAAAATGCTCATCATCACTGGTCATTAGAGAAATGCAAATCAAAACCACATTGAGATACCATCTCATGCCAGTTAAAGTGCTGATCATTAAAAAATCTGGAGACAACAGATGCTGGAGAGGATGTGGAGAAATAGGAACACTTTTACACTGTTGGTGGGAGTGTAAATTAGTTCAACCATTGTGGAAGACAGTGTGGCAATTCCTCAAGGACCTAGAAATAGAAATTCCACTTGACCCAGCAATCCCATTACTGGGTATATACCCAAAGGACTATAAATCATTCTATTATAAATGCACATGCACACACATGTTCAGTGTGGCACTGTTTACAATAGTAAAAACCTGGAACTAACCCAAATGCCCATTGATGATAGACTGGACAAGGAAAATGTGGCAGATATACACCATGGAATACTATGCAGCCATAAAAAATGATGAATTTGTGTCCTTTGTAGGGACATGGATGAACCTGGAAACCATCATTCTCAGCAAATGGACACAAGAACAGAAAATCAAACACCACATGTTCTCACTCATAGGTGGGTGTTGAACAATGAGAACACTTGGACACAAAGAACGGAGCACCACACACTAGGGTTCACTTGGAGGGGCTAGGGGAGGGATAGTGGGAGGGAGGGTAGGGAAGGGATAATGTGGGGGGAAATGTCAGGTATAGGTGATGGGGAGATGGTGGCAACAAACCACCTTGCCATGAATGTACCTATGCAACAATCTTGCATGATCTGCACATGTACCCCAGAATCTAAAGTACAATAAAATAAGTAAATAAATAAATAAATAAAATTGAAAAAAAAGGACCCCCATTGTGCTTGCATAGTCCCTGTTACCAGTTAGGGCCTCAGGGATTGTCCTCCAAATAGCTTGGCCTCAACTTTTTACATTTCTTATAATTCTGTACGTAGACCGAAAGGCTCTGTCACATATGCAGGGTGTCCATGCTAATTTACTATAGTGAAAGGAAATTTCGTTGCTTTGCTATTTTCCCTGGATATGCTAGAAGGGATACAAACATTAGATGAAGGCTGGACTTCGTTATCTTGAAGATCCTCTGATTCTAGGAAAGTTATAAGTGTACTGTTTCCGATTATTGAATTCAGCATCATGTTCATATATCAGGTTTCTCTGGCAAGACTGTTAGCTGGCTCTCCAGTAGATATTCCTAACTTCTTTCTGCTTTCACAAGCAACTTCCTAAGTATGAAATGTGGCTGTGGCAGCCATCTTGTGACCAGGAAGGAAAAGCCAAGAAAACTGCAGGAAGATTTAATAAGAGCCTGATATCATCAAGCTGCTGAATTTACCAACCCTGAATCCTCCCACCTCTAGATTCTTTTTTAAGTGAAGAATTGCTTAAGCAACATTAAGTTGGGTCTTTTTTGTTCTTTCCTTTCTCCAGTCAAATACATTCTAACTAATAAAAATTCCTGGGCCATCCTAATAGACAGATGCTATACTGAGAGCTACATCTCTCAGCTCTCTTTGACAGTATGGTGCTAGGTATCCACCTTCCAAGATGGGCCCTGATGATCCTTACCTACTGGTATTTCAATCCTTTCTTAGCCCCCTTCACACTGAATCAGAGATAGGTTTTGTGACCATAGATTATGGCGGAAGTGATGGTATGTGACTTCCAAAGCTTGTTGATGAAGGACATCAAAGCTTCTACTTGTTCTCTTGAATTGCTTCTCTGGGGGAAGCTAGCCACCATGCTGAGAGGATACTCAAGCAGCCCAAGGAGAGGCCCATGTGGAGAAGAACTGAGGCCTCTCACCGTAGCCAGTCTCAGCTTCTCAGGCACGTGAAGGAGAGACCCTGCAGCTCAGTCAAGCCTTTAGAAGACTGCAGTCTGGCCAACCTCTGACTGTGCCTTATGAGAAACCAGGAGCCAGGCTACCTGATGGTTTCTATGTGTCTGAAATTCCTGACCCATGGGAACTATTAGAGATAATAAATATTTATGTTTAAGTCACTAACTTGGGGTAAACTTGTTACACAGAAATAGATAATTAATACAGGTAGCAAGTCCTTTTATCTTACGACCCGCATTACATTTCTCAGTTCTTAGTCACAACAGCTTTCCTTACAATTACTCAAAGTACTACTTGAGGCTTTCTTAAATTTACCGCAAAAATTACTCACACTAGGATTTTTACCCAGGCCATAGATCCAGATGCTTCAAGTCATCCCTGTTCTAAAAAAGGCTTTAGTTATTCACTGCCTCTTCCTCGTCTTCCTTTCTGTCTCCACCCTTTTTAATTCTGCAGTTACTCTAAAAGTTGCAAGATTTTTCAGAACTAGGTCCTTATAACCACTCAGAGCAGGGGTCAGCAAACCATGATCTGTCAGCCAGGTTTGTCCTTCTACCTGTGTTGGTAAATAAAGTTTTATTGCACCATAGCTACGTTTATTTGTTTACATATTGTCTACGTCTGCTTTTGCAGTACAATGGCAAAGTGGAGTCGTTGTAACAGAAATCATATGGCTCACAAAACTTAAGTTTGCACCACCAGAGTTAGGGTTTCTAATATTTCATATTGTGTCCCATCCTACCTGGGGCTTCTGTTGCAAAACTCCTGGGTAGAACCCGGCACAACATATCTCCATGTGGCAGCATTCACCTTCACCATCTAGGGAGTCTGTCATTCCAGGTTCTCAGCTTCCGGGCCACAATAACCATAGGTATATCAAAACTCACCCCACTGCAGTTGTTCTGCTTTATTCATTCTAAGGTTCTCATTCTATCTGTGACGTTGTGGGATGGGGACATGGTTCTTTCTATTCTCCCTTCCTTCCTTTCTTCTCTTCTTCTTCCTTCCCTTTCCCCAAAAAGGATGGGCAAAATGGCAAAAACATCTGAATTCATTACTTATGAATCAAAAAACAGTGCAAGGAGATGGGAAAATTTTAGCTGTGGGACACACACACACACACACACACACACACACACACACACACACACAACTAGAGCTGGGCGAGTTTGGCAAGGAGATGCCATTCCCGACACATAATCACAGAGCACTTCTCAGCTCTGACCCTTCAAAGAGGAAGAGGAACAAGGGTAATTCCAGCTATTACAGGATCTGGGGCACCAAATGAAATACTCTGTTGTGAATTGCATATAATCAGAGAGGAAGACTTTTATTTCGCTGTGGTTATGAATGGGACTTTTCCTTCCTCTTGTCTAGGAGGAAAGGAACTGGTTTAGATCAGTCTGGGGGAGTTTCCTTTGACGGAGATGACCAGAACTCTCTCTGGAACCTAACAGGGTTCCTGTCCTATATTCAGAACATGTGTCATGGAAATTCTTCCGTCTCTTTTATTGTACCAAAATCTCCCTTCTCCTTACCACATAAATTCTGTCCTTAGGACCAACTAGATAAACTATGGGATGCCAGAAACTTTCAGATGTTTGGAAGTGATGGATACAGAATATAAGCTCCTGATCATTTTATAACATTTTTGCAACTCTATCCACATAGTCTGTGTCTTCTGGGAGCTCACCGTTTTATAGGGGAAACCAATTATTTGGAGAAAAATACAAAGTTACAGAGGTCTGGCCCTTAAGAAGCACAGAGGGGAATATATTTCCGATACTGCATATATTTTTCTTTCTGTGCCAAGGCAGGCTGGACAAATTTGTGCTATTTTATGCTTTTAGAGAGGGCCCTTCCAGGAGTGACTGGTGATGTTCTATAGGTGATGACAGTGGTATCTGGAGATTGCTGTGCTCTTACTGGCCCAACTTATACACCAGGACTGTCTTGCAACACATTTTCTCTTAGCCTCACACTGAGTAGGATACTAAGAGTGGAGTGGGAGATCCACTCTCATTGGAGACATAGTCATCCGGAATAAAGACAAAGAATTGCATACACAAACCATTAGAAAACCAGACAGAAGAAAACAGGTTTCTGAACTGTTAAGAATAAAGAACAGAGAGCTCCTAACTGAAGGAAGAGGACAACGAGGTCTAGAAGTTGGAGAAGACAGCACTGAGCTACTGGTGGTGGGGCGAGCCCAGAGGAAGGGGCAGGGGCTAGGACAGCAGTCTCCTCCATCCCACAGACTGAAGCCATTTAATCCCCCTGGCCCAGTTCTTATCTCCTCCTTCCCTTTTGTCTTCCCATTATGACTTTTTTCCATTTAGCATTTAACACTATTTTTTATATATCATTCTGAGCTTTCCATCTATCTGTGTTAGTTGATCTCTCCCAGTTTTATCAGCTCATTTTTCCCACTATTTTCTATCTCTATTATGTTTTCATTGTGTGATATATTTACTTCTCAATCTCTATTTCATATCAATTTCCCTATCTATTGTCTATCAAATAATTTATTTCTCTATCCATATTTGTTATCTGTTTTTACTTTCCTGTCCTTTCTCTATTAGTTCTAAATAGTTATCTGCCTTAAGCTTTTCATTCTAAGAAACTAAACTGTTTCTATTTGCAGATGACACGATCTCATATGTAGAAAACCCTAAAAACTCCATCAAAAGACTTAGGACTTATTAGTGATTATTTACAAATGATTTAAAGTTGTGGGAATCAAAATCTATATAAAAAAGTAGCATTTCTACACACTAATATCCAAAAAAGAAATCAAGAAAATAATTTTATTTACGATAATATCAAAATATATAGAATATAAAATATTACTTAGGTATAAATTTAGTCAAACAGGTGAAAGATCTGTACAGTGAAAACTATAAAATATTGATGAAAGAAATTTAAGAAGACATAAATAAATGAAAAGATATCCTGTGTTCATGTATTAGAAGAATTAATATTGTTAAAATGTTTGTACTACCCAAAGTGATCTAAGACTCAATGCAATCCCTGTCAAAATTCCAGTGGCATTCCCCACAGAAATAGAAACAAAGAATTCTAAAACTTATACAGAAGCACAAAAGACCCTGAATAATCAAAGCAGTTTTGATTGAGCAGAAGGAACAAAGCTGGAGGAATTACGCGACTTGATCTCAAAATCTACTATAAAGCCATAGTAAAGAAAAAAGCATGGTAATGCTACAAAGATAGACATTATCGACCAATGGAACAGAACAGAGAGCCCAGAAATAAATTCATGGATTTACAATGAACAAATTGTCCACAAACTTGCCAAGAACATGCAGCCCAGAAAGGACAGTCTATGCATAAAATGCTGTTGGGAAAACCTAAAATCCACATGCAAAAGAATGAAATTGAACCCCTATCTCACCCCATATATAAAAATCAACTTGAAATGGATTAAATGCTTGAATGTAAGACCCAAAAACTTCTTGACATTGGTCTAGCAAAGATTTTATGGATATGACCCAAAAAGCGTAGGCAACAGAAGCAAAAATAGACAAACGGGCTTTCATCAAACTAAAAGCTTACTTGCAGCACGGGAAAAAACAATAACAAACTAAAGAAACAATATACAGAATGGGAGAAAATATCTGGGGATCACATACCTGGTAGGGAGTTAATATCCAAAATATTCAATGAACTCAAAACAACGAGATAACAAGAACACATGTAACCTAATTTTTAAAGGACTTGAACAGCTTCTTCTAAAAAAAAGACATAAGACATACAAATGGCTGAGTATATGAAAAAAATGCTCAACATCAGTAATCATCAGGGAATGCAAATTGAAATGACAATGAGATGTCACCCGACACCTGCTGGGATGTCTATTTTCAAAAAGATAGGATAACAAGTGTTGGTAAAGATGTGGAGAAAAGAGAATCCTTGCACACAATAAAATTCAAGGAATATAAGAATATATATTCCTATATTCACAATAGAATACTATTCAGCCTTAACATAGAATTGTGAGGAATATAGGAATATATATTTTTGTATTCACAATGGAATACTATTCAGCCTTAAAATAGATTTAAAAATTGTTGCATTTGTGATGACACAGATGAAACTGGAGGATATTATGCTAAGTGAAATAAGCAAAGCACCGAAAGGCTTTAAAAACTAGAACTTTTAAAAGTGGAACCTTAAAAAGTAGAACTCACAGAAGCAGAGAGTAGAATGGTGGTTACCTAGGGCTGGTGAGGGGGAAGAATTAGGCAGATGTTGGAGAAATGAGGGGGAAGAATTAGGCAGATGCTCAATTAGACAGAATGAATAAGTTCAGGAGATCTACTGTACAACATGGCGGCTACAGTTAATAAAAATATATTGCATACTTGAAAATAGCTAAGAGAATTCATTTTAAATGTTCTTATGACAAAAATAAGTATATGAGGTAATGAACATATTAATTAGCTTGATTTAGCATTTCCACCATACATCTATCAAAACGTTCGTATACCATAAACAGTATAATTTTTGTCAATAAAATTAATTTTTAAAAGTCTTGCATCCTTAATATTCCCTCTATTTTCCAGGCTTTTCTTCTTCATTACTCCTAAATATTTTCCTACCCTTGTTTCCACCCAATAGTCCTTACAGGACAACACTCCACTATCCTGTACCAATGATTTATTTTTCTCCCATTAATTTATTTCTTAGTTTTTATTTTTGAAACAGAGTCTCACTCTGTTGCCCAGCCTGGAGTGCAATAGCATGATCTCAGCCACTACAACTTCCGTCCCCCCAGGTTCAAGCAATTCTCCTGCCTCAGCCTCCTGAGTAGCTGGGATAATAGGCGCATGCCACCACACCCGGCTAATTTTTGTATTTTAGTAGAGATGGGATTTTACCATGTTGGTCAGGCTGTTTTCAAACTCCCGACTTCGTGATCTGACCACTTCGGCCTCCCAAAGTGTTGGGATTATAGACGTTAGCCACCATGCCCAGCCTTCTCTTTTATTAATCGTAACAAGCAAACCCTTATATAGCTCTCTATGTGACAGACAGTTCTTGTATGTTCATTCATTTAATCCTCAGAACAAGATCACTGATTCACATTATCCCCAGTTCAAGGAAATCCAGATAGAGAGAAGTTAAGTGACGTGCCCATGGTCAAGGCTCAATTCCAGATAGCCAAGCACCAGAATCTGTGCTATTAACCCTGTGTTACACAATCAGTTTTGGGGAATCTCTGCTCTCTCAGCTTCAGCTTCCACTGCTCCCAAATAGTCCCTTTTCTCCCCTTCCCCAATATAATCCCAACACTGAGTTCAGAATTCCCAAAAGGGAAGTCAGAAAAGGATTTTAGCTTAGCTTCCAGTCCTGCTTAGGCTAGAGAACACAAATGTCTGGACATGCTATTGGCATGAGGGAGGAAAAATACAAGGAGAAAAATATGCAGATTATTATTTATTTTTATTTTTATTTTTATTTTTTGAGACAGAGTCTTGCTCTGTCACCAGGTGCCAGGCTGGAGTGCAGTGGCGTGATCTCGGCTCAATGCAACTTCTGCCTCCCGGGTTCAAGCAATTCTCCTGCCTCAGCCTCCCGAGGAGCTGGGACTACGGGTGCATGCTACCATGCCCAGCTAATTTTTGTATTTTTAGTAGAGATGGGGTTTCACCATGTTGGCCAGGATGGTCTCGATCTCTTGACCTCGTGATCCACCCACATTGGCCTCCCAAAGTGTTGGGATTACAGGCGTGAGCCACAGTGCCTGGCCTATTATTTCAATAAATTATCCCGCTATCTCACCTCCCGGATGAGTTGAGAATATCATGGAAAGGAAGTGGCTCTGTGACTTATTCTGGTCCAGGTCCCCAAACCTCTGAGCCTGTTAGCTTGCTTCCATGTCCAATTCTGTATCGCACCTAATCATTCCTGCTCTTGTAGCTAGGGTAATGTGCTTGAAAAACAATTTTATCGCATGAATTCTCTGTTCAGAAATATTCAGAAAGGTGCTATCTGTTCTGGAATTAGATCATGGTGATGGTTACATAACTTTGTGACTACACTAAAAACCGCTGAATTTTACACTTTGAAAGAAGATGGCATTTCCATCAGTATTAAGCCCTACTTTTCTGAAAACTAGTCTTTGTTAATTTATTTGGACTCTAAACCCTCTTTGCTTTTATAGTATTCCTACTTTGGCATAAATTTTAGTATAATGACAGTTTCTTGAATGAAGAGACCCTTCTTTTTCATTTCTGTAACTCAGCATCCTGCACGGTGCCTGGGTCTTGAGTATAACTTTGAAAAGTGAATGAATAAACTGCATTTTTTACTCATTTCTAAATGGTTCATATGTGCTTGTCTTGTTTCTTCAATTTGACTGAAGGTCCTGCACAAAGGGTCTAGATCTTTATTTGAGATTTGGTACAAGTTCAGAACAGGACATATCGTTGACTTTGAGTGAGTTAGACCTACTTCAGCTGCTTAATAACCTGATGGCTTGGCAGAGAAAGTTGTGCCTTTTACATTTTATTGGTGGTGCACTGAAAAGGGAGGACACTGAATAGGCGGAGAGTCCCCAGAATGCCTGGCTGAATGGTTGCTCCACCCTTAACCACAAATGGTTCATTGTCCACCACTTTTGGCATTTCCAACAGTATTTGGAAAGAGATGTAGTAATTTCCCCCTCCCCCCACACCCGGGCTTATTTTTAAAGTCAGTGGCTGAGAGTGCTTGTCGGAAGTGGGGTCAGACAGAGCTGAGGACTCTGAGCTGCCAGGTGGATGGGATGGGTGCTGCCCAAGAAGAGATATAGCGGTTGGCCCTTAATTTTGGACCTCTACTGCCCTGGGAGAAAAGTCCAGGCCAAAGGAAAGGGATGACTTGCTCAAAACAGATCACAGCTTCCATGGAGATACAACTACACAGTCAGGCAGTGTTTTGAGAGCCCTGAAGTTTTAAGTCTAGTGCTGGATCAGCCAGAGGGCTAGTGAGCTTCCACTCACTCAATTGGAAATATAAGTTTTGTTGAGGGCTCTATGTGCCTGGTAGTGGTACTCGGCTAGGCACTAGGGATTCAAGTGTAGACATGGCAGTTTCTGCCCTTGAAAAGATTATAGACAAATAGGTAAACCCAGACAAATAAACAAATAAATATATTAGGGTGGTTAAGTGCAACAATGGTGGTATAGGGACAAAGACTCTTTAGTTCCTTAAAGGAGTGGCATCCAAATTGAGCCCTGGTGGTGAATCAAAGGTAGCCAGACAAAGGAGGGAGATATTTCAGAGTAGATTGTCTAGTACTCAAGACATGAAAGAAAATGTCATCTACACAGATCTGTAGGTAGTTTAGTTGTCTAAAGCAGGGGATCACCATCAGCCAAGTCCAGCAAGTCATCTGTTTTTGTAATTAAAGTTTTATTTAAATGCAATCCCACTCATCCATTTGCATATTATCTATGGTTGCTTACAGAGTTGAGTAGTTGCAATGGGCAACACTTGGTACTCAAATCGTAACATATTTACTATGCTGGTCTAGGGAATATTGTTTGGGGGAAGGAGTGGCCACAAATTAGGCTGGAGAGGTAATCAGGAGACAGACCAAAGAGCGCACTCATTACTTTAAAGCAACATAGGGGCAACTGACATGTTTGAAGCAGGAACACGGCATGATAATATTTGAATTTTAGATAGTTATGGGGAGATTAAGAAGGAAGAAGAGGCAAAACTGGAGTTGGAGAAACCAGCTGGAAGGATGGCATATAGGCAAGAATTAATGGCCTTGATTATGAAGGCACCAAAGGGATGGAAGTAAATGAACAGATTTAAAAGATGGGGATTTGGTGATCAGCTATGGGATTGTGTGAGAGAGATGGCACATCAGGCAAACCTTCCATTTGGAATTTCTCTAAGATGAGGAAGAAGCAATAGTGACCCAATAGCCCACTGATACTATTAGACTTCTCTCATTTACACGAATGTTCCAGTCTTTCTTGTCTCACAATATTGGTTTTTATTTCCCAGTCTACTTAAACTCAATATTGCCACTTCAGTGGAATGTAGAAACCTTGTCACCATATAGGTTTCTGTTATGTTCTAGTTTTTCTTTGCATAAATGTGTTGAAAACCTCTTCGAGAATGTTATAATTTTTGCATTCAATTATCAAACATACTTTAAAGAACTCAAGAGGAAAATACTACATTTACTCAGGCATTTATCATTTCTAGTCCTTTTCCTTCATTCCTATGTTCCAAGTTTTATCCTGAAAGTCATTTTCCTTTTGTCAAAGAGCTTCCTCTAGCAATACTTCCTCTAGCAGGTCTGCTGGCAACAAATTCTCTTAGTTTTTCTTTCTTGGAGAATGTCTTTATTTCCCCTTCATTTCTGAAAGATGTTTGTTTCAGATGTAGAAATCTGGATTGACAGTCTTTTAGCACTTTAAGATTGTTCCACCTCCTTTTGGCTTTCACAAGTTTGGATGAGAAATCTGCAGTCATTCCAATTGGTGTTTCCTTATAAGTAATGCATTGGGTCTCTCTGGTGGCTTTCAAGATTATTTTCTTTGTCTTTAGTCTTCAGTATTTTGATTATGATGTTTATGGGTATAGGTTTCCTTGAGTTTATTCTGTTTGGAGTTCACTGAACTTGAATTTATAGGTTTATATCATTCACTAAATTTGGAGAAATTTCAGCCAATATTTCTTCAAATGTATGTTTTCTCAGCACCACATCTTTTCTTTTATTTTCTCTTTTCTTTTCGGACTCCAGTGCCATGAATTTAGAACTTTTTGTTTCTTCCATACAGCCAACAAGGTTCAGATCGTTTTTTCATTTTTTCTCTCTGTATTCAACATGGAAATTTTCTATTGATCGATTTCCAAGTTCACTAGCCATTGACTCTTCTCTTTGTCATCTTGATTGTGCTTCTGATCCTATCCAGTGAATTTTTCTTTTAAATTTTTGAGATTGTATTTTGTATCTCTAAAATTTCCATTTGGTTATTCTTTATATCTTTGCTAAGAATTTCTATTGTTTTACACAGTTCAAATGAGTTTTAAAAGGACTTTTTAAATGACTGTTTTAAAGTATTTGTATTATAATGCCAACAACTGTCATCTCAGAATTAGTGTCTGTTGATTGTTTTTTGAGAGTTGAGATATTTTTCTGGTTCTTTGTAAGGCAAGTTATTTTAGATTGTATCCAGGTCATTTTTACTATGGCTATGAGACTCTGGGTTTTGTTTCAATTCTTAGCAGACAATCAACCAGTCTGTTTCAGGCCACACATTCAGACCAACCTCTTGCGGGTTATGGTTTCAATGTCACTCCCATTTACAAAGACTTTGTAGTGTTATTTGAATTTGTCTTGCATGTGTGTCACTCAGTGGACAGTCTAAAATCTGGGTGTAGTCCACGCTCTCAAAATCTTCGGTGTGAAGTTTAGAATTAGATTCATGCTGGCACATTTCTAGGGTAAGCCCAGGAGTTCATAAACAACTTTATGAGTTGGTTTCCAAACTCCCCCTTTCTATAATTTTCCTTGTATTTACCGTGTGTCTCCCACTTTCAGCTTTCTAGACAGAAATCCAGGGCTTTCGTTTCCCCCACTTAGTTGTGTACATCCTGTAACTCCTACTTTTTGGGTTTTTTTTTGTTTTGTTTCCCCAGCCTGAGAAAGCATCTTCCTCTACTCTTTATCTGGCTAATTGCTACCGATTTTTCAGGTCTTAGTTTAAACGTAATTTCCTACTAAAAGGTTGTTTTATTTGCATATCAATTGTATTCTTCTTGTTATTTTCATAGGACCCATAATAATCTATAATTACATATATATTTGTTTATTGATTTTAATGTCTCTTCTACTAGACAGAGGATAAGATTATCTGTCTTATTCACTATTATGCAATGTTTCTAGTATCTAAAACAATGCATGGTACACAAAAGATGCTCAGTAAATATTCATTTAATGCACAATTATATTCTTCCTTCCATCCATGCATCGATCTGTCCATGCTCTGTCTTATCCGCAAAAATATACGAAGATTGTCACATTCAAATATGAACCTATTCTCAAGGATTAAAGTAAACTATATCTTTGGGTAACTTTATAATTTGTAAAGTATTCTTACTTTCTTCTTGCGTGGTTTTATGAATTAGAGAGAGAAAATGTATTAATCATAATTTACAGACAAATTAACTGAGGTTCAAAAAGATAAAATGATTTGTTTAAGGTCACAGCTAGTAATGAAACTGATGGGTAGGGCTTAAATGACAGGTTAGTTGGTTATAAATTTTTTAATTGGCAGTTATTTTCTCTTAACCCTAATCATTTTCTGGTGTTTACTGTTGCTGTTGAAAATTTATGGTCTTTAAAATCGTCATGCAAATCTCTCTTTGATTCTTAAAAAGTTTTTAGAGCCTTGGTTTTCTTTTCTTTTTTTTTTTTTTTTTTTTTTTTTTTTTTTTTTTTGAGACATAGTCTTGCTCTTGTTGACAGGCTGGAGTGCAGTGGCACAATCTTGGCTCACTGTAATCTCCGCCCCCCAGGTTCAAGCAATCCTCCTGCCTCAGCCTCCCAAATTTTTAGAAACTTTTAAGATTTACCTTTGTTTTAGGTGTTTTGCAATTTTACCACAAAGGGTCTAGCTGTAGATTTCTTTTTCTTTTTTTGCTTAGATATCAACCTGCTTCTTGAATCTGAAGATTCATGTCCATCACTTTGGGGAAATTTTTAGTCATATTTTATTATTGTCTTCTCCGGTTTTTCTCTATACCGCTAATATAATTGGATGCTTACCTCACAATATTCAAAAGTGAATCTCAGAGAGATTAAAGGCCTAAATATTTAGCTATGATCCTGGGGGTAAGAAACAACATCTCAAGTGAGATACAAGAAGCTTCAATTGTAAAAAAAAGATTGATAAATTATATTATATTATAATTTAAAACCTCTGTGAAAATAAAACATAATAAAAAGTAAGAAAACCAAACAAACCACAACCTGGGAAAAAAAGAAGGTTTTCAGAAACACCTTATAGAAGTTTATTATTTGGGGCTGGGCGCTTGGTGGCTCATGCCTGTAATCCCAGCATTTTGGGAGGCCGAGGTAGGTGGATCACGAGGTTAGGAGTTCAAGACCAGCCTGGCCAACATGGTGAAACCCCCGTCTATACTAAAAATACAAAAAATAGATGGGCGTGGTGGCAGGTGCCTGCAATTCCAGCTACTCTGGAGGCCGAGACAGAAGAATCGTTTGAACCTGGGAGGTGGAGGTTGCAGTGGGTGGAGATTATGCCATTGCACTCCAGCCTGGGTGACAGGGTAAGACTCTATCTCAATAAAAAAGGA
>NW_016107502.1:1718953-1723757 GCF_001604975.1 Cebus imitator
AAAAAAAAAAAAAAAAAAAAAAGTTTAATATTTGGAATATAGAAAGAATGTCTGCAAATTCAATATGAAAAGGGAAAACAACCCAACAGAAAAAAATGGACAAAGGATTCAAACACACAACTCATGAAAAGGGAAACCCATGCCAGGCACGGTGGCTCACACCTGTAATCCCAGCACTTTGGGAGGCCGAGGAGGGTGGATTACCTGAGGTCAGAGTTCAAGATCAGCCTGGTCAACATGGTGAAACCCCGACTCTACTAAAAATACAAAAATTAGCTGGGCATAGTGGTGCACGCCAGCAATCCTAGCTACTCAGGAGGCTGAGGCACGAGAATCACTTTAACCTGGGATGCAGAGGTTGCAGTGAGCCAAGACTGCACCACTACACTCCGGCCTGGGTGCTGGGTGACAGAGCAATACTCTGTTTTAAAAACAAAACAAAAAATAAAAACAAAGAAAGAAAGAAAAAATAAAAGAAAAGGGAAATCTAAATGGCCAACAAATGTGCCAGGCTGCTCAACATCACCACTAACTGGGAAATGCAAAACAAAACAGCAATGAGATACTATTTCATACATATCAGAATGGTAAGAATTAAAATTTCCAAAAGTTCTTGCCCAGTTTATATGAAGATATGGAGAAAAAGGAGTGTTCATACACTGCCATTAGAAGGGAAATTTGGTACAACTATGGAGTTAAATTGGAATTTATTAAATTTTAAGATGTCCATACTATAAAATCCCAGAAAATCTATTCAGAGATATAAACCATGGAAAAACTGTAACATACGTACACAGTGTTACATATACAAGAATGTGGTTGGTGCTGCACAGTATCAAATGACATAAAAGTGAAAGCAACCTCACTGTCAATAAATAGAATGAATAAATACATAAATTGGACTACGGGCATATAATTCAGAGTCTTCAAATATACTGCAACCAAAATTAGTAAAGTAGCTATATATATATCAGTAGGATTAAATCCCAAAAGCACAGTATTGGATTATTAAAAAAGCAAATGTTGAATGATATGTAGAAGGTAAAGCTTTCAACGCAACACCATATACATCTATGGCTACACTCTAGAGATATGCATTAAAACTATAAATTAACCTACAAGAATGAAGAACAACAAAGTCAAGATAGTGGTTACTGCTGAGGAGAGAGTATGACACATTGAAGTCAAAAATATTCCCAGTTCTTCTCCTCATCCTGTGTCCATGCTCTTTGCAATGTGACTTTTCAGCACTTCTCACTGAAATGAGGAGTCTATTTACCCCACCTCTTGAGTCTGGGATGGCTGTGTGACCAGATTTAATCAACAACAGAATGTGGTAGAAGTGATGGTGTGTCAATTCTCTTTTCCAGCTCTACTACCACTATGTAAACATGTCGGGGCTAGCCTCATGGAGGATGACTCACAGTGAAGAAAAGTCCTGTTGCCCCAGCAGAGTCATCTATTCCAGCCTTCAGCCAGCCAACCCCCAAACTTGTGGCAAAGCCTAGCCGAGATCATCAGAGTGGCCTACTTGATCCAGCACTGACCAAAGACTCAAAAATGAGCCCAGGTGAAACCAGAACTGCTGAGGTGACCACCCGTAGAATCATAAAGAATAAATGCTTATTGTTTCAGCCGTTAATTTTGGAGCGGTGTGTTCCTCAGAAGCAGCTGATACAAGGAGAGACTAGAGCTAGAGGAGAAAAGAGAACCTGCATCTGTGATGTTTTATGTGATAAGAGAACCTTAAAGCAAATGTGGCAACATTTTAAGCTTTAAGAAATATAGGTAGTAGGCACATGGTTATTTGTTATAATTTTTCTAACTTCTTTTTATTTTTGAAGCATTTCACGATAAAAGGAAATTCAGATAGAAGAGTCAATGTGTAACACTAGCCAAGATAGCCAAGATGATTTTGTGTTTGTTTGAGATGGAGTCTCACTCTGTTGCCAGGTTGGAGTGCAGTGGCACGATCTCAGCTCACTGCAACCTCTGCATCCTGGGTTCAAGCGATTCTCCTGTCTCAGCCTCCAGAGTAGCTGGGACTACAGGCATGTGCCACCATGCCCAGCTAATTTTTGTATTTTTAGTAGAGATGGGGTTTCACCAGGTTGGCCAGAATGGTCTCGATCTCTTGACTTTCTGATCTGTCCACCTCGACTTCCTAACATGCTGGGATTACAGGTGTGAGCCACAGCACCCAGCCACTACACTAGCCAAGATAGCTAACATGATTTTTAAAAAGAAAAAGTATTTAGCCTAGTGCCCCTCCCCCATCCTCATCAACACACACATCAAGTAGACTAAATAGACTAGTGATTTCTGAGTTCTGATCCTCTTCTCTCATCCCAGGACATCTCCTCTATACCTTCCTAGCATTTAATCCTCTTGCCTCAGTTGCTCATCTGCAACACAGGAAACATGATCAGCTTGCTGACAAGACAGTTATAGAGTTGAACCAGGAAAGCATTACAGGGACAAGTTGTTCGTTGAGCTGCTATGTGGGTGGGAGACTTTAAATTCCACAAGTACTTCATACTATTGTTATTTCTAAAATCTAAGTTCACCTCATATAAAAATGATAGTCCTTCCTGCTCTACTCAAATACAGTGTTAGTCACCTACCCTGTGACTTCCTCCTGACATTCTAACTTGCCTGTCCTTTGTATCTGAAGTTGTTGCCATTGCTGGCACAGGTGGCGTTCTGCCCATCTGCCAGGAGGATTTGTGCTTCACCTGTTGAATAAGGGCTCAGAGGATACTCATTCAGTGCCAGAGAAAGGCAGAGCTAAGCAGTCTGCTCTCAAGGGGTTCAACAAATCACTTGGCTCAACACATTGCTAATGTTTCTATTTTGACTTCCACAGCACTCTGTGTATGCTTTATTCTGCACTGACTGTATACCTCTAGTATACGCTGTCTGGTACTGTGAGTGACTATGTGTTCTCTTACCAACTCAGTTAGGCTGTATGCTTCTTGAGAACACGGTGTTTTAAATGACTTAGCATCCCTTCTGTCTAGTGAAAGGAAGAAAGGGAAGGAGGAGAAAGGTCAGACAGGAAGGAAGAAAGGAAGGAAGAGGAGACAGGAAGGAATGAAGGAAGGATAATAGCAGCAAATATTTATAGAATGACTATATGCCAGGTAGTGTGTGCTTTCTTATGCAATCCTTCCAACCACTAAATGAGGTGGATACTATTATTAATTTTCCCTAGCTTAAAGATGAGGAAACATGCTTCAAGGGGTTAGGTAATATGCCCAATGTAACAAGCCACAGCAAATAAACTGGAGAGTCAGCATTTGAATCAGGTTTAACTTTAGAGACCATGCTTCTGATCTCTGATGCTACATTGTTGTTCAGAGTAGTCTCTTGAGCACAGATGAGTTGATAATAGGGAATGATGATTTATTATAAAGAAAGGAAAGGAGAGAAGAGTAGAAAGCAAGGGAGAAAGAGGGAGCGATGCATCAATGCATTCTCCTCCCGTAGATGTCACACCTAATATATGACAGACAGTAGAGTTTCTGCTTAATTCCTGAACATTTCCAGAAAGGATCTGTTTGCTTCTTTGGTAATGTGTTCCAGCTTTCATTCTCTGTGCACCAAAGATACCTACAAATAGCTCTTATACTCTCTTTCTGGTGAGAGAAGACACATATAGTCATCACAGTTCACAGTAGTTATGTTTTATAAAGTTGCTGTGAACACTGAATTAATGGATACTAAATCATTGCTCCTAGGGGAAATAGATTCCTGCAAGTCTCTGGCCACAACATTCTCATCAGCTGGTCAATATATAATATTGTTTTATGTGTCCTACTGTTGAAAGACATCTTATTTAATACACATCACTGATTCATTAACATTGAACTTTTGACCAACAGCACTACATTGCATACCTGGACAGAGCTAGTGTAGACACGTGTTGTCTTCATAAGGCATATCACAACCTTCTTGCACTTGGGAACACTACACAGCACTTCAGCACTATGCTTGGACCATTCTGAACAACCAAATCACCACAAAAAAGCAATGCCAAAAAAAAAAAAAATGGTGCTAAAGAGACCCATGAAAGGGACATTTATTTGCACTATGAAAGCTAAAACAAGGCAGCAGAGCCTCGCCTTGTTCCATGTGAGCTAGGAACATGTGTTGGGTGACTCAAACTTTTTGGTGCTCTGAACATGTCCACAGGTAACCTGAAAGTGCTGCCAAAGGCCCTGCATTCTATTCTATTGGCCAGTTACAACTACATGACTTTGATGTGATGAATCCATTGTTTTTGTAACTTACTGTATGCTTTTGTAAATGTCTTTAACAATTTCGGAGTTACAAATAAATTTTAGTGAACAGGTGATGCCATAAATATATCTTCAGCGAATGAGGATTGAAGTTCAGCCAGCCTTAGGTTTGGATAAATTAGAAAGCCTGATATGTCTTCAATTTGGACATATTTGGAACTGTCTTCCTGTAGGAACACAGGAAATGTACAGCAAGAGAGACCTGAAGTGTATGGTAATTTTAGCTGTGTATATTTAAATAGGACATTCCAAGCACATATTGGTCCTGCAAGTAACCTCAGGAGGTTACTCCTCCTTTCCCCTGCTTTAGCTGAAATTTTATTTTAGTCATTAGAGATCATTAGCATCACAGATTACAGAAAAGCCTGCCAAGTCTTCTGTCTTCACAAGTCCCACTGCAGTTGTAAAACCTTCTAGAGGTTGAATCTTGCTTGCACTATGCCTTTGCATATAGAAGAAACTCAATAAACACTTGCTGTGTTTATATATATATATATATATAT
>NW_016107502.1:1726452-1807648 GCF_001604975.1 Cebus imitator
TGCTGGGATTATAGGGGTGAGCCACTGCGCCCAGCTGATACTGCCTTTTTGAAGAGACCAGGCCAGGGGCTTTGCAGAATATATGATGCATAGTTAATCAACACATATTTGCCCCCAGTGTCCATAGTTTTCGTACTAAATATCTACTCAGCATTTACTGAGCAATTTGGAAGTCAAAGAGTTAGGCAGTGGGGACTGACGTAGGTAAATCACCTTCAGACTCCTGAAGGAGGTATATCAAGCATGTGAAACAATCAGAATGCAAAGGTTTTGTGCCATAAAACACCTGTACTGACATTGAGGAGGGCACAGAAGTACCTCTAATTTAGGAGAACCTAACAACAGCTTCTTTTTGTAGTTATCTTAGAATAGCAACTTTTTTCCCCTATGAATATTTAACACAATTTAAAAATCATCTAAGTAACACAGTATGTTTGATTTATACTTTGGAAATACCAGCAAAAAAACAGAGCTTAGTTTCCTGGACTAGCTTCTTTATTTTTTTCACTGTTGGTGTTATTGCATCTTGAAATTATCTTCGATTATACCTTAGACCTACACTATTTTTATTGAATAATAAATTACTTCATACCCAATGTTGTCTCAATTGAATCAGCTTTACCATGTTATTTACTTAACCAGAAATATGATCTGGCCATTAGAGCTATAAGATTAAAATATGGTCTAAATTAAAGGCATTTAATTATTCTCAGTTTCACTTAGCATATTTTACTGTAATCTCGATTCCTTGAAAGTTTGTGTATCATTATCAGCATCCCAGCTATTAGGGATAAATACAAACTTTCATTATTATACCGATTTTATCTCTTTGAAATCTTCCAACATCCCCTGTGAAGTAGGTACTTTGTACCATTTTAAGCACTAGGAAACTGAAGCCAGTGAAGCAACTAGTAATAAGTGGTATTTAAACATCCCTGACTCTAAGTTCTGTGCTCTTTACCTTTTAATCTCCAAGTAGGGTATTTCACATTAGTATAAACCAGTGGTTCTCAAAAGGAGGCGATTTGCCTCTGACCCCAGGGTAGATATTTGGTAATGTCTGGAAATATTTTTTATTGTCACAATTGTGGTAGGGATAGTGGAGTGGGGCCAGGGTGCAACTGATACCCAGTGGGTGGAGGCCAGGGGTGCTGCCAACATCTTACAATGCACAGGACAGTCCCCTACAACAAAGAATTATCCAGCCCAGAATGTTAATAGTGCTGAAGCTGAGAAACCCTAGTACAAACAAAATACTCCTCAATATGCTTCTTACAGTAGCATCAATAGTCCCTTTTGGTTTTTCCTGAAATCAACATTTACAGTCAATGAAAATACTTTAAACCATAACAAGATATTACTTTGGTCCGAATATCTCTGCCTCTCTAAGATTCTTATGTTGATATATATTAGCCAGAAGACCATATCTCACCATTATATTGAAATCTTAATACCCAATGGGATCGCACTCAGATGTGGAGCCCCTTTGGGAAATGATCAAGTTGTAAGGACTCCACTCTCATAAATAGCATTAATGTCTTAGGAAAGAGCCTAGAGCAAGCTCCCTTTCCTCCTTTCTGTCATGTGAGAATACAGCAAGAGGCGCCATCTTTGAAATCGAAGATAAGCCCTCAGCAGACACCAAATCTGCCAGTGCCTTGATCTTCGACTTCCTAGTCTCATATGTGTGTATATGTATATACACACATTCTACAATGCATCTCAAAAATGTTTGAGTTTATACTATAAATTCTGAAATGCCCACAGAACTTTAGAGGTTTCAACCCCAAATATTATATACTGTTATATAAGTACACAGGAACGGGAGATATTTGTATGCATGTTAGACATGTTTTCAATGATGTTTTAATACAATTGTAGCAATCTTTATTCCTTCTATTTAAAGGATGCACTGGGGGAAAAGGAAACCTTGATACAGGCAAGCAGGGAGGAATAAAATATTGAAGCTTTAGTGGACATTGTATAAAAGGTACAATAAAGCCACACCATGAGGCAGAGAACTGCTTTCTTGATTTTATTTCAAAAGTACACAAGGTCACAAAACTAGAGCAAGTTGTTTTTCTTAACAAATTTTGTTCTTACAAATTTTATAATCTGCACCATTGGATATATAAGCCAGAAATCGTAAATACAAAATCTGAAACTGACACTATCAATTCTATACTTTGCACACATGAAGTGTCAAAATATTTTTTTCACTAGTACAAGTGTATTTATCATTAAAATTCAGTTAGGGACAAAAATAAGTGAATCAATGAATTGTGGTTCTCTTAAAACTTGTGTCATTAAATAAGTTAGCAGAAAACACAAAGTTTTTCTTTGATGGAACTTTTCCTGTCGATGACCAAACCAAACCCAACTGATGTGTACTGTATTCTTAAATTATAAAATAATTTATAAAACTTGATTTTAATGATAAAAGGCTGGTGTTCCCTGCTATAAGATAAATGATCGGCCTTCCTTAAAGATAAATAAACAGAACCACAATTCACAAATTTGTTTATTATTTTTCCCTGCTTATCTAACATTTATAAAAGGACTCAGGGTCAATATGCTATTTATGTTGTCTTGATCTCTACCTTTCCTTTGTAACATACCCTCTTGTAAATATTTCTGGTGAAGGTTGTGGTTCCCAGCTTGAGGTGCCTGGAATTAGTGATCCTTTAAGACGTTGAATACATTTCACTTGGATGATGTCGCACAGATTAAGTCAAACACCAAGGCTTTGTTTTTGCAAGTTTGCCTGGAATTACACAATAATAATTCTATGTATTTTATGTGGTAATACTACGCATGAGAATGCACAGTGATAACTGTGATACTATGTATCACTTGCTAATCAGATGCTTTTCTCCAGACATACCTGTTTTTGATTTAGTAAAAAAGACTGCTCAAATAATTCCAATTTCGAGAGAGATCCAAGGTGGCCAATTAGGAGCAGCTCAGGATTGCAGCTCCCAGTGAAAGTGCAGAGTGAGTGGATGCCGCATTTCCAGATGGATTTTTATTGCCCACAGACCAGGAGATTCCCAGGTGGAGGAGCCCCATGGGTCACCGGCACAACTCTTTTGGCTGGCGCAGCTATTTTGCCGGCGCCCCGGCACTGTGGTTCTCAATACAAAATAAACAGGACTGGGTGCCATTTTAGCTGGCAAGTGGTGCTCCGGGAAGGCAGAGTCGCCCATTCAGCTGATTAGAAAGGGGACTGAGACAGCAAGCCAGGCCAGGAGATTCCCAGGCAGGAAAGTGCCACGAATCTCAGCGCCACTGTTTCAGCCGGTGCAGTGGGTCCCTGCACGGGAAATCACACAGCAACTCTGAATGAACAATGGAGCCCACAGCTCAGCACTTGAGCTCCTATAAAGGACAGACTGTCTCCTCAAGGAGCTTCCTGACCCCCATGAGTCACCTCATAAAGAAGAGCTCAGACTGACATTTGGCGGATATACTTCTGGGACAAAGATAGCAGAAGAAGAAACTGGTAGCAACCCTTACTGTTCTGCAGCTGCTGCAGGTGATCCCCAGGCAAGCAGGGCCTGGAGTGGACCTCAGCAGTCTTACAGCAGAGGGGCCAGACTGTTAGAGGGAAAACTAAGAAACAGAAATAACTTTATTATTAACAAACTGGATGTCCACTCAGAGACCCAATCTCAAAGTCAGCAACTACAAAGACGACAGGTGGATAAATCCACAAAGATGGGAAGAAACCAGTGCAAAAAGGCTGAAAACACCCAAAACCAGAATGCCTCTCCACCTACAAGGGATCACAACTCCTCATCAGCAAGGGAACAAGGCTTGTTGGAAAATGAGTGTGATGAATTGACTGAATCAGGCTTCAGAAGGTGGCTAATAAGAAACCTCTGTGAGCTAAAAGAACATGTTCTAACCCAATGCAAAGAAACTAAGAACCTTGAAAAAAGATTTGATGAAATGCTAACGAGAATAGACAACTTAGAGAGGAATATAAGTGAATTGATGGACTGAAAAACACAACACGAGAACCTCCCAAAGCATGCACAAATTTTAACAGCCAAATTGACCAAGCAGCAGAAAGGATATCAGAGGTCGAAGATAAACTCAATGAAATAAAACGAGAAGGCAAGATTAGAGAAAAAAGGCTAAAAAGGAATGAACAAAATCTCCAAGAAATATCGGACTATGTGAAAAGACCTAACCTACGCTTGATAGGTGTACCTGAATGTGACGAAGAGAATGAATCCAAGCTGGAAAATATTCTTCAGGATATTATCCAGGAAAACTTTCCGAACCTAGCAACGCAGGCCAATATTCAAGTCCAGGAAATACAGAGACCACCACAAAGATATTCCTCAAGAAGAACAACTCAAGGCACATAATCATCAGATTCACCAGGGTTGAAATGAAGGAGAAAATGCTAAGGCAGCCAGAGAGAAAGGTCAGGTTACCCACAAAGGGAAGCCCATCAGACTCACAGCAGATCTCTCAGCAGAAACCCTACAAGCCAGAAGAGAGTGGGGGCCAATATTCAACAACCTTAAAGAAAAGAACTTTCAACCCAGAATTTCATATCCAGCCAAACTAAGCTTCATAAGTGAAGGAAAAATAAAATCCTTTGTGAGCAAGCAAGTACTCACAGATATCATCACCACGAGGCCTCCTTTACAAGAGCTCCTGAAAGAAGCACTACACATAGAAAGGAACAATCAGTAGCAGCCACTCTAAAAATATACCAAAAGGTAAAAAGCATCAACATAATGAAGGATCTGCATCAACTAATAGGCAAAACAGCCAGCTAGTTTTAAATGGCGGTATCAAATTCACACACATCAATATTAACCCTAGATGTAAATGGACTAAATGCCCCAATCAAAAGACACAGACTGGCAAATTGGATAAAAAGTGGCCCCATTCTTAAAACGCTTCCAGCTTAGTTGGGGAGACAGCAAATATGGTCAGGTAATTTTTAAATCAAAACTAGAGAAATTTGTAACTATAAAATGGAATGAGAAAATTGGACTTTGAATGCTTTAGGACTAAATGTTATAGTCTTATAAAATTGCTCAATTCCTACTGATGATTAGACATGAATTCTGATCTGAAAGAACTCATGTCTTTAGCTAAGGCATCCTATTGTCTAGTAGTTCTTCAATAAAGGAAATGTTTGATAATCTGTGCCATCCAATAAGATAGCCACTAACTACATGTGGCCTTTGAGCCTCTGAAACGTGATTAGTGCAAAAAAAAGAAAAAGAAAATGAAATTTTGATTTTAGATTAGCTTGGTACAGAGGTGCATGCCTGTAATCTCAGATACTTGGTAGGGTAGCCTGAGGTGGAAGGGTGGCTTGAGGTGAGGAGTTTGAGGCTGCACTGAGCTATGATTACATCACTGCGTTCCAGCCTGGGCAATAGAGCAAGACTCCCGTCCTCTCTCCCTCTTTTTCTTTCTCCTTTTCTTTCTTTCTTTATTCTCTTTTCTTTTCTTTCTTTCTTAAAAAATATATATATTTCTACAAATTTATGGGGTACATGTGAAATTTTATTACATGTATATAATGTATAGTGAGCCATTCAAGGATATTTAGGGTGTCCATCACCCGAGGACAATACATTTTTGTTAACTATAGTCATCCTATTCTGCTATAAAAAAATAATGATTCCAATTTGTTTACGTTCTCAAAACATTTCGGATGAAGAGAAGATGGATAACGAAAGGTTCTTGAATAGTTAAAGGATGAAAAACCACTAATTTAAAAGGTTCTGAAAACATGGTACTTTTTCCAAATAGGTGTTGTACTCTTTTTGTTTGACATTTACAATGATTTTTATACTTCTGTTAGTCCTATTGAGCAAATCAGTCCAACTTCACATAAATGGGAAAACTTAAGTCAAGAAAAGCAGCCATTTTCATTTAGAAACTGAAAAATAGAAAATAAAATAAAAAGAAACTGAAAAATAGGCCTGAGGCTCCAGTCTCTAACTTTGGTGGGTTCTCTGTGCACAGTTCTGTGAAATCTCTCTTAGAGCTTCTAGAAAAGAAATGTTTCTGTGACTTCATCTTTCTTTTGCGAAACATGTTTTCTTCCTGTGAGAATTAGCCAGGATCCAACTGAAGTGACACAAATGATGGTGTGTATTGTGCCAATAAGAGATCTGCCAACTCCCAGGCAAGCTGTTTCTTCCCGCTGAAATTCTCTTTGATGCATTTCTTCCATTCCGGTCACACTGCCATGCTGAGAAACAGCTGGTGCCACACTTCTAGATCAATGGCTTTGCTTGAGTGGTGCTTTGAGAGCAGAAATGGGGGAAGGGAGGGAAAGAGCAGTACAGAATGGAGATCTCAGGTTCTGTGCCTTTGCCTGATTTCCAAGGCACACTTTTAAGGCCTTGAGGGCCATTTAGGAATATGTAACTGTTTACACAAATAGAAAACTTCTAACTCACAATCCTCACCAATGTCAGTATTTGTGCTAATCTCTCCATCTTCAAAGACTCTCGTGGTCAGCTCCTCTCAACTTATTGGCCATTTACCACTGCCTCCATTCTATTTCTGCTATCTGCACCTTACTCAGTCGTCCCTTGGTATCTGCAGGAGACTGATTCCAGATCCCTGCCAATCCCAAAATCCCTGGATGTTCAAGTCTCTTATATAAAATGGGGTGGTAATTGCATATAACCTACACATATTCTCCCATATACTTAATTCACCTATACGTTACTTATGCCAAATACAATGCAAGTGCCATGTAAACAGATGTTATATTTTTAAAATTATTCTTATTGCTGTGCTATTTTTTTTTTTAGAATATTTTTGATCCACAGTTGGTTGAATCCGTGAATGCAGAACCCTTAGATATAAAGTGCCGCTTGTACTAGAATGCTGTCTCAGCCTGAGGTACCTTCTTCACATCATTCATGAAGTGCTTGAAACCACTCCCCTCCAAGAAGTACTTTAGAACACTCAGAAAAAGATCCTAATCTCATTATTCTTGATCCAAATACAAAACTCCAGACTCCTCAGTTACTGCATCACTAAAATTCCCACCATTTAAGTACATTAAGCATGCATTTATTATTAGCCTGGTGTGTTTTCATCAGTGGTAATGTAACACCATAAGCATGATTTTTTCCAATTTTACTGCTTCTATAACACAGTTTCATGTGAAAAATTGATAAATTTTCATTATCGATTTCGAATTGAAAAATTCGATAAATTTATCTTGATTTCATAGGTGAAATAGCACCTTTACACAGCCCTCAGTTAAAGCCACCAGTTTATAAGTAATTTAGTAGAATAGCCTAGAGGTGACAAAGGAAGAGTTGGGCAGCAGCATTCAACAAACCTCCATGAATGAAGCTTTGCTCCTCTATTCTGATACCTGGGCTGCACCCTTCAGGCTGTTGGCTGTACCTGTAGATCAGTTACGTAATTCTGCAGAAAGATTCTCAATGCCCATTTCCCGGTGCCTTTAATTGATCCACTTCCAACTCGACCTGTCACTGTATAAACAAAAACAGCTTCTGACACTGACCTGCCACTCTCCTGGTTTCTACCTCTGTCTTCCCTGCTTTGCATTAGAATCAGTCTCAGTGGTTAACAGTGGCACCCGAAAGACAATTTCTCCAAGATAACTGCATAGGCTCAAAGCGCAAAACATCTGTCTTCTTGGCAGAATCACCAGGCTCCTGGACAAATAATTTGGAGAGTTTTACTGTCCAATGGACATACTGCTGGAGTGGGTGTTCTTAGGGTTGTCTTCAGTGTTGTCACTTGGATACACCTTTTCCTTGAGTAGAAAATTAAGACATTCTGTTACAGGAAAGCATTCTGTTTGCCAATTGAATTTCAGTTATTACACTTAGGCATACTAATGAAGGGCTTTTTGTTTCTTGTCATCAAGACATGCCATCTTATGACCCAAATGCTCTCCATTTCATTCTTCTGGCCAGTTACAATATCCACACAACTTGGAATTGATGAAACTATTGCTTTCCTAAACACCGTGTGCTTTTGTAAATGCCTTTAATGGAGTCACTACTCATAATAAGTATGTTATAGAGGGTACAAACATATGATATGTAGCACCTGAGAAAGGAGTATCATAAGGAAAAACAATGGAAAAGGAGGGGAAACAGAGAACAGGCAGAAATGGGGACACATTTATTAGCAGAGAATTGCAAGAGGCAGAAGAATGGTTAAGCAAGCTAAGAACGCAGGGAGGACAGAAAAATAAAAATGATCTTCATTGTCTGATTGTCACAATGTTGATGAGCACTAAAATACTGCCAGGTGCTGGTTTAGACTAACTTGACATCAAGCTTGCAAAAAAGAACACTATTTTCACAGTCCATGAAATGTAATTAATATGTAAGTGCAAGGTCACAGAGGAGGATGAGAGAGGTAAAAAATCTGAAATGTTTTCTGACTCTAACTTGTACATCCTTAGAAACAGTAGATTAAAGGACGGTTCTGAAACAGGAGAATTTAAAAGAAAAAGCACATTTGTCTCATACATTTGTGCTTCTATAAAAAGATTTTCACAGGAAATTTGTACTTGCAATGTATATTTCAGCGCTTTTAAATTTTGTTTTGGCAAATAAAAGGAAGATTCTATTTATGTTTAATTAAGGTTTACACTTGATATAAGCCTTTTGAAAAAGTCAAATGTCTCCATGTAAATACAATCAAGTTTCTTTCCTTCAGCAAGTGTCCATGTGTGATAAATAAAAAGTTTTAACTTACTAATATTCACAGGTAACACAGAGAAGAAAAAAAGAGAAATTCATAAAGAGACTTTAAGAATAAATGTTTGGCTGGACGCAGTGGCTCACGCCTGTAATCCCAACACTTTGGGAGGCTGAAGCCAGTGGATCACCTTGAGGTTGGGAGTTCAAGACCAGCCTGATGAACATGGAGAAACCCTTTCTCTACTAAAAACACAAAATTAGCCAGGCATGGTGGTGCATGCCTGTAATCCCTGCTCCTCAGGGGGCAGAGGCAGAATCACTTGAACCGGGGACGTTGCAGTGAGCCAAGATGGTGCCATTGCACTCCAGCCTGGGCAACAAGAGCAAAACTCCATCTCAGAAAAAAAAAAAATGTTTAAGTTAGTGGCTGATCACTAGTTTGTGCAGTCTATAAATTTTTGGAATGGTTTAACAGATATATATCTTGATTTGTGGCTTAATTGCAGGTTCTCTTTCTGGAAATCTTTTGCTTGACAGAATCCCAACACAGCACAAGTTTCTGGAGAGTTTAACAATCACCTTCTGCCAGCGTGTCAATCTATAAGGGTTTAGTGCTTGGATGTCAGAGTGAGTGTTGATGATACTCGGAAGATCTGGGGAAGCATGTTACTAAGTTGATAAAACATTTCTTCAGAAATACTCTGTAAGAGGAAAAAATAATAATTGCACTTGTTACATCATCATTGATTTTTAAAATAATTTTAGAAGTATTTTAAAATATGGACTTAGTTCTACATATGGAGTGCAATATGTGAAAATTATCTTTCATGACTGATTTAATTGCATGGCTATGGACAAGGGCGGTTTTTCTGGCTCCATCTGTGGAGAACTTATGTTGTTTCTGTCAAATATTAAGTTTGATGAGTAGAAAAACCTCTAGATAATACTAGTGTAAATCAGTAATAAAATACCACTCATTTTGCCAAGTTCTTCACAAAATACAAAATCATTTTTTGCTAATGGCCTTATTGATGAACGCTTTGTAATCTGTATAATACAAATGTGGAGAAAAACAAAGGAATGATGAGTCAGGTTTTGTCTGGATGTTAAATAACAAATCCCTTGAGTGGTAGATGCTGATACTTTTGACAATAGACTAAGGGCCTTTATAACATCCAAATACTTCTCCCCTTAAAAAACAGAAAGTGATTAGCATTTTATGTTGTATTTAGGATTTTAGGGCAGGATGCCTAGTTGTATCTGTGAGAAATCTAATAAAAGAGATTAAATTGGGGTGAGATCTACACAGATAACATACCTGTGGTACTAGAAATTGCACTGTCCTAGAAATTCCTCCATCCCATGAAGCCATTTCCATCATAAAACCTAAAATAGAAAAATAAATGTTGCTGTATTTTGAAGCTCTGGCCTTCAAAACTTTGTCATTTACTGAAATAAACTGAATTTTCATTGTAAGGCTTCATGTCTTGACCTTTTAGGTAGCCATTTGCCTGTAGGATACGCTATGCCTACAGGACAGATAAATGTCTGCAATCCCTAATTCTTCATGCCAGAGAGGTGTAACAGAGTTCTGTCAACACACTCTTATTTACGATTTCTCAAATCAAATTTAGTCTCCATACAATGAAGCTAAGACAGGTTATTAAAAGTTTAATAAATATGTGGCTCTATTTTTTTTTTTCTAAGAGAATAAAGGAAACAGAGCAAGCTAGCAGCAGAACAAAATATAGTGTCCAAATATCCTTGTATTTCAAAGGGGCTGGAGACTTATTTTGTGACTAGAAAAAATAAAAAATAGAAAGGCCTATTATGAAATATTTGCTTGCTAAACTATCTAACTGAGGCACTAGATGGAAGGGGTATCTTTCATATTCTTTCTTCTGGGTCACTCTACTTTCAATGTTTGGGAGGAAATATAGGTGGTGGTTGTCAGAGATAAGATTATGCTCACCTTTGACACACTTGAACACAAGTTCCGCTCTCCTTAAGCACCAGGGGATAGTCATTTCCTAAAAACAGAAATAAAACAAAAGATGTGTTTTTAACAGAACTTTGTATACAAAATAAAGTCAGATCTTTATTTATCTATAATGTTGACCATCCACGTTGTTGTGAATGGATTTAGGCAACTATTTGCTAATCCCAACTGGATTTCCTCTAGTTTTTAGGCATGCAACTTCTTCCAGCTCTTAGACTATACTTGTGGAATACAAATTAATTTAATAAGCCCTATAAATATAATTAAAAAATAAACATATCCTTATTTTTTCTGGATAATTCTAAAGGCAAATATAAATGACATAGGAACTCTACTACTTGAAACGTTAGCATGAATGATTGTATTACGATGTATATTTGCACAAGCAATAAAATATTTTTACTGTATAGTATGTTATTACAAATGAATGGAAATAAACAAATGCCCCATCTAAGCCACCTAACAAACGCATTCATTTTTCTACGTTTCTTTCTAATCTTCATTCACCAAAACATTTATAATTTTCCGTAGTATTGGAGCGTATGCCATTTTTAAATCTATTCCTCTTCACAAACATCAGGATTGTTTTCCCCTAAGTCTTCATAATTATAACTATAAAACATGTAGACTATTTCATTATTGTGATTCTCAAACTTTGTGGGTCTCAGGATCTTCTGTACTCTTAAATGTTAGCCTGGTGCAATGGTGCACATTTGTAGTCCCAGCTACTTGGGAGGTTAAAGAAGGAGGATTCCTTCTTTATGTAGATTCTTTATGTAGATCATATCTTTTGATAATTATTGCATTAGGAATTAAAACTAAGAAAACATTAATTTCATTTAAAAGCAATGATAAACCCATTCATGTTAACCTAAATAACATTTTTATGAAAAATAACTATTTTCCAAAACAAAAAAGTTTTAGTATGATAATGTTTCAAATTTCTACAAATCTCATTAAAGCCTAGCCTAACAGAAGACATCTGGATTCTTACAGCTGTCTCTGCATTCAATCTGTTACATTATCACACAGCATGTAGCTTCTGAAAAACTCACTGGACACTTGTGCAAGATTAAGAATGGAAAAGCCGAATGATGTCTTCCTTACCAATTACTCAGTCTTTCATCTTTTCTAAGAAGGCTTCCACCCCTATTGCTCAACTGAAAATTCTTTATGTGAGATCATCAATGATTATTAATTACCAAACCTTTTGTCAGTCTTATTCTAATTGACCTTCCAGTTGTAATTCTTATACTTAGTGACCACGCCCTTTCTTCATGACATTTTCCCACCTTCTCCCCTGGGGCTGATGTATCATGAAATTATTTCAGTTCTTCACCTATCTCTGAAGGTTGTTGTGACCTCATGGCTAGTTACTGCTATGCTTCCTATCTAGTGTCCTGAATTCTAGTATTTCCCCTCTAACCCACTACTTTTGGCTATTTTAAGTACATTTCTGATTATATTATACTCCTGTTTTAAGAACTTAAAATTGCTTCCTACTGTCTCACACATAATATGTAAGCCTTTCTTTTACTATTTAAGGCGACATACTTTAAAGCCAAAGCTACTTTAAGTTTCTGTGACTTTTAAATTTTTAAAAATGAAGGTTTCATTCAAGTATATCTGCTCACATTTGCCTAAACATGGTCTGCCATGCCTGTCACCCACCTCCCTCCATTTTTCCTCAATCTGTTTCTTCTAACTACAATGCCCTTCTCAGTAATTCCATCTATTGAACGTGATCTTCATTCTTCAATGTCCAGACAGTATCACCTATTACAGCATTTCCTATTTTCCCAGCTACAAATACGTCTCCATTTTCTGAACTCCCAAGGTACTTTACTGTTCTCTTATCTCAAGGCTCACATTTTTATCCTGTCGTTTTTGGGGAGGAGGGCAAGGATGGGATTTATTCTTTCTCTTCTTTATTAAGTTACGTGCTCTCTGAAGGTAGAAGCCACTTTTTATTCACCCTTATTACCTTTATAATGCCTTCTATAATACTGAGCACATACATGCTTGAAAACATAGGTTGAATGAATTAGCTTTTATCCATGGACATTTAAAGAGCGTGACTTTCTTTGTAGCCAGAAATAGGGTTTAATAGAAAACTACTTTTAAATTTGTGTCCGGTCTAGTTTTTTAGTTGGCTAAAAAGGAAGGAATTTTCTTGGATTAGGTCCTGAAAGCTTCTAAAAATTCACTAGAATTTTCTGATATTCAACTTTATGTTTATAACACTCTGGTTTCAAAGTTCACAGAAAGAAGAGGATTTCCTTGTAACTGCAAAGGCTACTGCAAACGAGCTACATTGGTCTTATGGAGTACACACATGCATGGAGGGACAAGCGTTCCGTTTTTTGTCTTACTTCCTCCTAGTTAAAAGATGATGTATAGAGAGAACAAGGTGACTAAGAAATGTCTACAGCTTTGGGTACTTAGAAAAGGTAAACTGTAAGCTTTAGAAGTCAATAAAGTCACGAGAAGAACGACTTATTGAATGTCATGAATTGTGGTCAGCAGTTTCACAAGGAGCTTACTTCTGGAAACAAATCTTAGTATATATGATATAGTAGATGATATAGACAACACTATGTTGTCTCTACATAGACAGGGTAACAGTATAGAAAGTTTTTGATCATGAATTCTAAATAATGGAAAAGTGACTACATCTTAGCGACATGCCTGTGAGAGTGCACCGTTAGAGAAATCCAGTGAAGCTGAAAGGATGATGTGAAACACTACAGACTTTATAACAAGCAAAAAATTGGGCCCTGGTCCAGGTATAGTGGCTCACGCCTGTAATCGCAGCACTTTGGGAAGCCAACGCGGGTAGATCACGGGGTCACGAGTTCGAGATCAGCCTGGCCAACATGGTGAAACCCCATCTCCACTGAAAACACAAAAATTAGCTGAACATGGTGGCAGGCACCTATAATCCCAGCTGCTCGGGAGGCTGAGGCAGGACAATTGCTTGAACCCGGGAGGCAGAAGTGGCAGTGAGCTGAGATCGTGTCACTGCACTCCAGCCTAAGTGACAGAGCAAGACTCTGTCTCAAGAAAAAAAAAAAAAAATTGGACCCTACTGTCACACTTTAGCTGATAAATGTACAGAAGAGATTCTAAACCTATGAAAATGAAATTAAAATATCAGTTCTGACTATAATTGAGATAATATCTTCCATCTAAAGCTGACTGTTACTCAACATGAATCCTCTCATGAGGGTAAGGTTGAACTGCAGTTACTCAGTATGTACTTTTAAGTCTTCACTGTTTGTCTTGGAATTTAGACGTAAGAATTATTATGAGTTTATGTAGCAATGGGGAATATTCCAAGATTATTCTTTACCTCTCAAGTATGTGCCTGTGAGGTACCTGAAACACTGTGTTAATAAGTTTCACAGCCATTATCAGAAGAGGAGAAATGGTTTGGCTTTACTTCTTATTTTTCACATTCAGTATAACAGCACAGGTACAACCACTTTGAAAACCTATTTGGCGTATCTACCAAAGCTAAACATAAATATACCCTGAGACCTAAACATTCTATCCCTAAGTATATTCTCGAAAGAAACGTCAAAAGGTGTCTACTGGAATGTTCATAGCAATACTACTCATAATGACAAAAATCTGGAAAAATTACCCAAATGTCCATAAATAGAATGTATAAATAACTAGTCACATGATGAAATAATATATTAACAATAACAATGAATAATCTATAACCATGCACAGTATTATGGATAGAGCTCACAACATACTATTGAAGGAAAGAAGCCAGATATAAGATTAACAGCAAAAGCAAGCCCAACTCATCCATAATTTTTGAGATGAAAACAGTGGTTACCCTTGAGGAGGGAGTGTGGTTTAACTGAAAGGGGGGTGGCTGCTGGGGTGCTGGTCATGTTCTGCTTCATGATCTGCATATTTGTTATATGGGTGTTCAGTCTATGAAGATTTGAGCTGTATACCTATGTGTACTTTTCTATATGTATGTTATCCTCCAATATAAAAGTTAAAAACAAACATCTATATGTGTGCTATACTCCAATATAAAAGTGAAAAACAACAAAATCTTCATTAGTAACAACAGTTACAAAACTAAATGATTTGATAAGCCCAAATTATTCAACAAGTTAACAGAAACAATAAAAGGAAGTTGACAATTCAGTATTCTTGGCTTGTAGCTTCATTGCACAAGACGGACTCCAATAAGACAGTATCTTCAGAACACAAAGATCTATTGAAATAAAACTGATATGTCTTTCTTCTTGCTGATAGGTTATTTTTCCTTTGTTCTTTTTAAACTGCAATTAATTTCTATAGCCCTTTTATCTATCACAGGACACGGGCTGTCTCAGTCATCTTCATTACCATCTCGAACACACTAAATCCTGGTTAACTGAGTATCTAACGATTCTGTTAGAAGAGGAAAACGACACCTGAAGTGCTTTGGGATCCTTGCCCCAAAGCTAAAACCAATATTTACCTCTATATCCTGTGTAGTGTTATCTGAGTTTAGAAACTTCTTGACCTGAATGGATGTTTAAATACAACAAATGGGAGAATCATAGCTCAATATACTTTTGTGAATTAAACTGGACACTTGGGAAACAAACTTAATGTTCTGCAGCTGGCCTTCCCAATTTAAAACATGTAACTTTTGTAACATTGTGGGAGAAGGAACGCTAGTAGTATCAGATGTCTGGAAGTAAATCTGAACTTAGTGACTTTTGGAAACACTGTTTTTGAGGTCGTTTCCCACCTACATATAACCATTTTTATAAAGTGGTTAACCAGGAGTCCAGCTGCAGGAATGTTTGGATGAATTCCTTGTGGTGGGAATTCATCATAAACTTTCTTACTCCTCAAAGACCCTTTTATAGATAGACTAGTTAGTGATGATGATTTAACAATAGCTAAAAATTCCTGATGGAACTAAAACTTTATAAAGCTATAGTGGGGGAAAAAATGTTTGTCCATCTCTCTTGATACCATGTTAGGATGACAGGCTACAGAAGTGAATGGAATGAAAAATTAGAAAGTCTGATGAAGCTTTTATAGGATAGTGCTGGAATTCTCCTCATCAAAACAACCAAGTACTTAGTAAAAATATACCAGCATAGATTATAAATGGGAAATCATTTAAAATCACCCTGTCTCGGAAGGGCAGGAATTTTTTTGTGTGTTTATAAAGCAGCAGTCCCCGACCTTTTTGACACCAGGAACCAGATTTGTGGAGGACAATTTTTCCACAGACTGGGGGTGGGGGTGAGGGTGGGGATAGTAGGGATGGTTTCAAGATGATACTGTTCCACCTCAGATCACCAGGCATTACATTCTCATAAGGAGCACACACCCTAGATCCCTTGCATGCATAGTTCACTACAGGGTTTGCGCTCCTATGAGAATCCAGTGTGGCTGCTGATGTGTCAGGAGGCAGAGCTCAGGGGGTAATACTCGTCCTTCGACCCTCGCCTCCTGCTGTGGGGCAGGTCCTTGGCCTAGCGGTTTGGGACCCCTGTTATACAGGATATGAAATTGAAAATGAGGCCTCCTGCAATACAATGAGTCGAAGTGGGGACTTAGTCTAAAAAGTAAAACATAAACTCTTTTACACTGTCCTTTACAATACAGCATTTTTCTTTTGGTAAATAACTGTTTATAATCAATAATCAAACTTCTTTCCCGACATGCACAATCTCCATTTCCCAGTCAGCAATTTTTTAAAGAGATACAGTTTTACTGTGTTGCTCAGGCTGGTCTTGAACTCTGGGCTAAAACAATCTTCCTGCCTCAGTCCTTGGAATAGCTGGGACTACAGGTGTCAATTTTGCTTTTTAAAAAAATGCCTCCTCAAAATAAGCAGGCACAGAGTTGCTATGAGTCCTTCATCACCAAGTTAAGCACTGGCTCTCCTAGGACCTGTCTGGACCTGTTTGGTTTGAGACACATTTGTTTCTCTAGACTATGTGAAACTGAATTCTATTCTTTATATTATTTCTACAATGTATGCCTTCTAATCAGTTTCTATGTGGGTGAAGGAAGAAGAAAACCAGTCATGGAAAGAGACTGTTAAAAATTAAATTATAGTACATAACAAAATGGATGAATGATTATGCTATATCTTAATTGCAGAACTGTATTATGTAAAAAGAACCCTTGAGAAAATGTTAAACCAAGGATGGCTTCTTCCTGTCATCTAGCATATCTTTCCATTACCTGTTAATACATACTTAGAAAATGCAAACTAATTTTCATGGCAGCCTAAGCCAAATACATACATGTATGTAAATCTAATGCTATTTATAGCAAAAAAGAAGAAGGAGGGAGAAGAGGAGGAGAAAGAGGTGTAGGGACACATGCCTATCCAAAGCTAAATATTATTTTGATTTTCTAGTTTACTTACTACAGGACAAAGCTATAGTTCTCTGAACATAAATGGTTAAGGATTACATAAATGGTTAAGCTATAGCTCTCTGAACATAAATGTTTTGTATTATAGTTTACCCAATTCTATTAACCAGATAGGGGATGCAAAAGTCATTAATTTTTAAAAAGTGCCTTTAAAATGGATTACCATATAATACTGAGGGTTAACATATTCATAAAATTATAGGATTTTTCTATTTGCTTACCTCTGACATATCATGTACCAGCAGTAGAGGAATGCTTATTGTTGTGATGTCATGGGTACAGCAAACTTTGAGTATATTTCGGAGTCCCATAATGGCAGGATCACGAGCAGTGATGTTTCCCGATTTCACATGGTCATCCACACAAAGATGGAAAGCAACATGGATTTCTGAGAGATTAGAATGCCGTGTAATATAAAATTCTCCTGTAAACAATAAATACAATCATGATTATTAAATGCCTAAGTCACATTCATCAATGGGCTTTATAAATAACTGTGATGGGCGATCAATGTGTTGAACTACTGGGGTGTATCACGAACATTTACCGGGCTCAGGAAGCAATTGTAATTACTGCTCCTTAATTTCTTGAAGAGAAGCTAATGAAAATAAGAGACAATAGTCAATTTTGCAATAGGTTCATAAAGTGGTATGAAGTGACCACCAAGTAGTAAATAAATCAAATGAGTACTCATCTTTATTTTGATGTAAATGCCTAAAATGTCTTTTTTTATTTATATATTCTTTGACTCTTGCTCTGTTGCCAGGATGGAGTGCAGTGATGTGATCTCAGCTCACTGCAACCTTCAACTCCCTGGTTCAAGTGATTCTCCTGCCTCAGCCTCCCAAGTAGCTGGGATTATAGGTGCCTGCCACCACCATGCCCAGCCAATTTTTGCATTTTTACTAGCGGTGGGGTTTCACCATGTTGGCCAGGATGGTCTCCCATCTCCTGACCTCGTAATTCACCCTGCTCAGCCTCCCAAAGTGCTGGGATTACAGATGTGAACCACCACGCCTGGCCTGAAATGTCAAATTTAACATGTAAAAAAGGTTACTTGTTTTTTCTATGCCCTAAATCTGCTCTTCTTCCTCTCAACTTATGAGACCAATCTGTCCAGTTAGTTGCTTAGGACAGAAAGATAGGTGTCCTTAATTCCTGAACTCCATGCCTATCACCCCATCCACAATCCAATCTACCACCAACTATTTTCAGTTCTATCTACAGAATAGCCCAAATCTGAGTATTCCACTTTTATTGGTGCTACCCCAGTTCACATTACTGTAATTTTTCACCTAGGTTTTTGTAATATTCACTTAACTGATCTCCTTACTCCCTGCATGCCCACATACAAACCAACCAAGTCTGCAGTTACGACTTAAATATCAATCATATTATATCCCTCCCCTACTTAAAATCATCCAACAGGCTCATACTGTAGTATTCAGAACAAAATCCAAACTCTCTATTATGGTTTAGAACAAGGGTCCCCCATGGACTGGTACCCGGCCATCACCTGTTAGGAATCAGGCTGCATAGCAGGAGGTGAGCAGCCAGCAAGTGAGTGAAGCTTCATCTGTATTTACAGCCGCTCCTCACTGCTTGCATTACCACCTGAGTTCCACCACCTTTCAGATCACTGGCAGCATCTGATTCACACAGAAGCATGAACCCTATTGTGAACTGCGCATGTTAGGGATTTAGGTTGCACACTCCTTATGAGACACTAATGCCTGATGATCTGTCACTGTCTCCCATCAACCCCAGATGGGACCATCCAGTTGCAGAAAAACAAGCGCAGGTCTCCCACTAATTTGATATTATGATGACTTGTGTAATTATTTCATTATACCTTATAATGTAATAATAACAGAAATAAAGTACACAATAAATTTAATGTACCTGGATTATCCTCAAAGCTTCCCAACCCATGGTCTGTGGTAAAACTGTCTTCCAAGAAACTGGTCCCTTGGTGCTGGTGCCAAAAAGTTTGGGGACCACTGGTCTAGAAGGCCTAGATGGCTTGAACCCTGCCTCTCTCTCCAATATGTTCTTGTCTCATTCTCTTTCCTCACTACAGTTACATAGGCTTTTGTTCAGTTCTTCAAGCATGCAGAGCTTGTTCCCAATTCAGGGCTGCTGCCTGGAGGGCTTTTCTCCAAGATTCTCACGTGGCTGACTTCCCTTCATTAATCACATCTCAGATCAAAAGTCACCTCCTCAGAAAGGCCTTCCTTGACTTCCTACCTACTAATGGTCTCCTCCACCCTTTACTCTTTCACCTTATTCAGTTTTATTTTCTTCTTAGCACTGAAATTCTTTTGTGTACATATTATTTTAAAAAGCCCACTACACAGTGCCATGATGACAGGGATTTTTTCTATCTTGTTTAATGTTCTATCTCTAGCAAGTGGAACAGCACCTGGCACGTAGAAGGTACTAAATAAATATCCGTTGAATGAATGAGCATTTTAGGCTGAATGCTGGAGCAGTCTATCTCAAACATTAAAGTAAAATCCACGCTTCCTACCATCACTTTGTTTTTAGGTGGCCCCACAAACCAAGAAAAATCTCATCAGCTTTTATTTTCTGTAGTTCCTATCAATATAGAGAAACAAAACAGAAAACATAGAAAGGATATGTTCTTACCAATACATATACCTCACTGGAAATTCTAATAGGCCTTCCGGGAAAGAAAGGTCTGCGTATCTCTACTCTCCCACTCTTAACCTTTGCCCTCCCAAATTCTGCTCCCCCTTGTGTCAACATCATTATCATTATCTTAGGATCTAATTATAAACATACAGTATACTTAAAATACTTAATATATTTTAGCCCTATGGTTAACTTTTCTAGTTACCAGTGTGTATCAGCTGTATCCATAGATGCCTCTGACAGGTCCCAGGCAAAGATCTTTTTATTTTTTATTTTAACTTGAACAAGATAAAGGAATTAGATAAACAGAGAAGGAAATTAAAGGAGAGCAACAGATATATCACAATAAACTGGCCAAAGTGAAAGTAAGAAAGAAAACTGGTGAGGAATAGTTTAGTTATAATTTTCCAGGAAGGCAGCAAAAGACACAGACTGCTTATCAGAAACTCAGTGGACTATATGAGACAATATCCGTCTGGGCCCAGTGAAGTATATTACCTTCTAAACTGCTACTGATAATTCAGATGATAGAAGTCATAGCTTTAGATATGGGCCATGATCCAGGAGTATGGCAGAATGACTTAGTGAACAAGTCAGGTGCTCCTAATCCCCAAATTGGCACTGCTTTCTTTGACCTTAAATGACTTGTTTCTTGGCCTAATTTTACCCATTAATAAAATGGTGGCCATGGGGCTGGCAGTAGTAATCAAATTAATATGATATAGTAGAAAAAGGACTAGATTGGATGTTAAGAAGATCTGATTTCTAGCACTTATTGACTGAGTGATCTTGGGCAAATCAATTCAACTTATTGATCCTCTGTTACTTAGTGTATGAGATGGGAAAAATAATGCTGACTGCTTTCCTTACAAGGTTATTATGAGAATTAGATTACATAAACTGTAAATACTTAGATCATGGTTAAGTCAACTATGACTGGCTTACAAATATACAAATAAAACTATTTTTCTTTGCAATTTAAAAGTTAAAATAATTTTTGATTTAGATTTTTTTCATCTCCTGTAAATGTCCTGGTTGTATAGGTATACTTTAATTAAATGGAAATTAAGATGCTATTATGTCTAACTGAATACTTTATATTACTTTTCTAACTCAGACTTATGATATATCCTTCTGATTGGTACTAATACAGAAATAAAGTATACAAATAAGACAGTCCGTGTTATGTTCTGTGATACAAACACTATTAAGGGTCATCAGAGTGAATTCAATCAGAAAGAGGATTGAGAGACTCAATAAATACTAGGGAAGGAAATACAAACAGCAACAAAGAGTTATGTTTAAAAATCAAACAGACATTGGTTCTTCCAGAGTAGTAATAAGACTCTCACATTTTAAGAAAGGCACAAAATATGGATGGTTTAAATTATGGATCTATGAAGAAAAATACAATAAATACTTCATTGAAGGTATTTTTAGATGAAGAGGAAGATGGTTTCCTGTTCCACACAGTGGAGGAAACAACACGTGGTGATTCTAACATTACCCACTAAGGTGGAATAACTGAAGGTGGGAGGAAATTTCAAGGCTGATGACTACAGGCTAATAGACAGGGTCTGACAAGATGAATACCAGAAATGAGTATAGGATTTGCTTAGATTAAATGTAATGTGTTGAGTGACAGTGGAGATACACACACACACACACACACACACACACACACACACATACACACACACACACATGTGTGTGTGTGTATCTCCACTGTCAAATGTGACCTATATGTCAAAGATTTGGGGAAGAAAATGTGAGAAAATTACCTTAAAGGAGAATAAAAAATCAGGAGATGGCTATTTCTGAAACTGTACAATTTATCACTTAGTTAAAAAATTTTATAATACATACAAATAGTCCTTGTTATGCTCTGTGATACAAACACTAAGGGCCATCAGAGTGAATTCAATCAGAAAGAAGACTGAGAAACTGAATTTCCAGTTGTTAAACAACATATCTAGAATAATAAAGGAAATAAAATGGAAAGCAGAAAAATGTAAGGGGAAATGAAAATAAAATTCTAAATGAGATGTCCCACTTTATATTTAAATTCAACTGTTTATATCTCTATGTACTATTGTTCATATTTTACTTGATCTTAGCTACATGGCTGAGAAGTATGTAGTTTATATTTCAGAGTAAAACTTTTTTTGGTTTATTTCTTAAGAAACTAAGAAATAATGTATAAGAAAATTTACAATAGCAAATAATAAAACTTAGGTAACTTCTTGAGTAATTTTTCTTTTATAGATCTAGAAAAAAAGTCAGTACTAGTATAATATTAATAATTAAGTTTTAGGCCAGGCCCAGTGGTTCATGCCTGTAATCCCAGCACTTTGGGAAGCTGAGGCAGGAGGATCACTTGATGTCAGGAGTTCAAGACCACCCTAGCCAACATGGTGAAACACCGTCTCTACTAAAAATACAAAAAAATTAACTGGGTACGGTGGCACAGGCCTGTAGTCCCAGCTACTCAGGAGGCTGAGGCAGGAGAATTGCTTGAACGTGGGTGGCAGAGGTTGCAGTGAGCTGAGATTGCGCCAGTGTGCTCCAGCCTGGGCGACAGAGCAAGACTGTCTCAAAAAAACAAACAAACAAAAAAATTAAGTTTTACACTGGAGAACATCTGTGAAAGTGTATTATAGAGGTACAAAGTGTTGTTTTAAAGTGATTTAATGACATATGCTAAAATTAAAGATTTAAAACATAAATTCCTATGGTGTGCATTATAAAATGTTTTTTTGGTGTAAGAAAATAATAATTTGAAATAAAAAAAAAAATACTTACCAGGTAAAACATTTAAATAGTTTCTCTCAGCATTCTTAGTCTTATCATCACTTCCTCCATTCTGGTTTCCAGAATCTATTCACAAGACAGCACGAAAGAACATAACAACATACGAGAACATGTTACTATGACTGCTCCCAAAGGAATCACAGCAACAGCAAAAATTCTCTGAGGGCATCTATATGCCAAGCATTCTGCTACATGCTTTACATGGATGATCTCATTTAATTCTTACAAAACCTCTATAACCACAGCCCTGGGAGGTAAGTCCTACTACTATGTCCATTTTATGTATGAGGAGACAGAGGCTTGGCTAGGCTAACTAACTTAACCAAGCATGCACAGGTAAGTGGTGGAGCCCGGTCTCGAATTCACATACTCAGATTCTCTTATGGTATTAACCACATTAGACATGCCAGTATCCTATTTTTCATCTGGGAGGTTCAGGGAACCAAGTTAATCACACATAAAATACCTTCATTAGGTAGTTGTGGTGTGGCCATCTTTATTTTTAGATTCTGAGTCACTGTTGTTGATACAACTTGTTCAGGACTACAGATAAATGGCTAGTGGTATCAGGAATCACTGTATATTTAGCCCATTCCTGAAATTTATTTCCTACCTGACACTATGCACAATTATAACAGATAGGTGAAACTGTCTCACATGGAACTTTTTTTCAGCTATTTGACAGTTTCTCTTCTTTTTTGAAGGCATGCTATTTCTTAGAAGAATAAATGTTGGTAAAATGAGAAACATTATGTTGAACATACATTATAAAGATTGAATGCAAATTATTTTATATATTTTAATAAAAGAGACATTTGAACTTTATAAGAATTGCATCAGAACTCACAAATGCAAACTGAATATTAGCCTTCAAAGTAGCTATCTTTATGAGGTTGCATATTTATTCCAATTAAAAACTATTTTGGAATCTATTTCGGAACGGCCTTCAGCATCAGAAAATCACATGACAACAGACCTTCAAATGAATAAACTGCAAATATCAAAATATTATAGTTTTAAGAGAAATTTGAATATAAGTAACAATATTTTTATCTGGTGACTACTTTGATAAATTGATTTATAACACTGTACCTTGTAAATGCACATATGTTATAAATCAAGAGTCAGAGAGATAGGCACAGAGAGATAGAGGGCTCTGTGTTGCTGGAATCTATATTTAATGAAATATTATTTCTAATACAGAGCCATGTGGTTGATAGGCTTTGAATAAATATCTCATCATAGCAGAGGTTACAAGAAACAATAAAGGACTCTAATGTTGTTCACATGGAGTATGAACAAATGGAAGCTATGTTAAGTAAACAAGAGAGAACAGTTCACAGTCCATTTCCCTTTCATGTTTTCATGGCAATACCTTGTTTAGTAACAGTAACAAGACGGCTAGTTTTATTTTTTAAAAAGTATATAAAATGTGCATAAAAACAATTTTTGACTTTTTATCGTGGACCACAGAAATATAAAGATGTTATAACAACCGAAATAAGAAAAGTAATGCAACGTCTTAGAATAAACAAGTCCTTGCAAATCAGGATGTAAACTTGCAGAATACGTAGGTGTGCACAGAAAAAGATGGAGAAGGTATTTTCACAAAGTTCTTCTATAACAACATGCAGCTTTCTTTAAGAAAGTCTTTTATAAACCTACTTGCATCACTGACTCACTGAAACCACAAAGTAGTTGCTTGAACAAGAACAAAATAAAACCATGATATACACGCAATGCTTTAGCCGTATGCGGTTTAACAACTTCCCGTCATTTACTGCACACTTTCTATCTCTCATAAATATACTTAGAATCCTCCTCCTCCTTCCACACCTGTCATAATCTCAATCTTCATGCTTTTACTCACTACTAAGAATAATGTTAAAATGTTTCTGATCACATCACTGCTAGTTTCAGTGAGAAAGGAGGCTGGTAGAAGAATAAGAGGGTATACTGAGATTTTCTGAAAGGTTATGTTAGGATATTCTCTATAGTGATTTTCTAATACTTAGCTGGCTCTGTTATATGTAACACATATTGCCATAGCGAAGCTGTAACTACCTTTAGTGGGAATGTAAACTGGCAGAAATACTATACAGAGTAATTGCCAAGGCTATGAAAAGTATAAATGTATGTGTCCTTTAACCCAGGAATTCATCTTTAGGAATCTCTTCTGTAGATATGCTTACTGCTCACACACATGCACAATTATTCATATGCAAAGTTATTTGTCATTACTAGACATTACTGCTTATAATAACAAAAATAAGGAATAGATCAAATGTCTATTAGTAGGGGACTGATTAATAACAGGATAACCTGCAATGGACTACTATGCAACAGCATAAAAGTATGAGGATGGTCTTTATGGACTGATACAAAATGAGCTCCAAGATAAACTACTCAGTGAAAAAGGCAGAGTACAGAATAGTGTATGTAGAAAGCTGCCATTTGTGTGAAAAAGGAAAATAAATACACACATACACTTGCTTATACACACATAAACAGCTGTCTAGAAGGTACATGTGATAGCACTGGCTGCCTCTGAAGAGGGAAGCTGGATAGCTAGAAACAGAGTTAGGGACACTTTCACTGTATGCTCTTTTGTAGTTTGAATTGTGAATCTTGAGAATGTTTTACCTATTTAAAAAATGGTTAAAAACATATCAACCATTTTTTAAAAGTTTATTGAATAGATAAGGAAACTGTATTGAACCCTAGTCAAGTTATGACTAGATAGCCACATTCTAGCTATAGGAGAAAGGAAGGAATTCTATAATTTCTGGGAGTGAAAAAGATGGGAGAAGGGAACAAACAGACTTCAGAAAGGTCTTCCTTATACCAAGCAAAGATATAATATCTCTCTGCAACTGTACAACACAAAACTTATGCACCTAAAGTATTATAATGGTTTCTTTTAAACACAGCAGGTGCAAACAAAGTAAGGAAAGAAAGAAAATAAAAGCATTCAAAGTACCAGAAGCAGATTTAAAGGTGCAAACATCCCCAATTTTAAAACTTGCCATGTTTTATTTCCTGGGCACCAACATCAGGTTTTTATAAGAAATAATAAAATACTGGCCAGGTACAGTGGCTCACACCTGTAATCCCAGCACTTTGGGAGACTAAAGCGGGTGGATCACATGAGGCCAGGAGTTCGAAACCAGCCTGGTCAACATGGCAAAACACCATCTCTACTAAATATACAAAAATTAGCTAGGCATGGGGTACACATCTGTAATTCCAGCTACTGAGGAGGCTGGGGCACGAGACTTGCTTGCGCCTGGGAGGCAGAGGTTGTGGTGACTGAGATTGTGCCACTGCACTTCAGCCTGGATGACAGAGTGAGAATCTGTCTCCAAAAAAAAAAAGAGAGAAATAATAAAAGACTCCGTATACATTCAAGCCAGACAAGAGCATGCATTGTAATTTTATGTCTATGATATATGAAGTGTAAGAAAAACATGCCTTAAAAATATTTGAAATGACTATTACCCTAATATTTAGGTCCTAACTAAAGAAACCTATGGTACCAATTTAATTTACAAAGAAACCACTCTTTAAATTTTCATTTTTCAATTAAAAACCAGCTGAATTACTCTGTGATTCCAGCCAGAGATTTTTCTATTACCTGTCTTCCCTTAACCCTCTTCCTATGCAGATAGAAAGCTTCTGAACAAAGATGCCATTAACTCTTTCAATAGCTTTAAAAACCATTTCCAGGATGGAGGGCTTTCAAAAAATTAAAAACAGAACTATCTTATGATCCAGCAACTCCACTTTAAGGTATAAATCCAAAGGAAATCAGTATCTTAAAGAGTTATCTTCATTTTGGCATTATTTGCAATAATCAAGATACTAAAAACATACCTAAATGTACACACACACACACAGAATATTATTCAGCCTTAAAAAAGAAAATCCTGCCATTTGCAGCAACGTGGATGGACCTGGAGGATACTAAGCATCCTGGAGGATGCTAAGTGAAATAAGCCAGACACAGAAAAACTAATATTATATCATCTCACTTACACATGGAACCTAAAATAGTTAAACTCACATTGATAGAGAATAGGTGGTTGCCAGGGCTGGGGCGGGGGGAAATGGGGAGATTTTGGTCAAGGGATACAAAGTTTCAGCCACAGATTAATAAGTTCTGGAAATCTAATGTATGACAATGTGATTATACTTAACAATATTCTAGTGTATACTTGAAATTCATTAAGAGGATAGATCTTAAGTGTTCTCACCATGGACATAAAAAAGTGGCAACTATCTGAGGTAATAAAATTGTTTGAAGCGATTATTTTACAGCATCTGTGCACATTGAATCATCAAATTGTATATCTCAAATACATACAATCTTTATCAAATACATCTCAATAAATTAAAAAAATTTTTCCTGTAAATTTCCTAAACAGAGAGAATGTTATGTTATGAATAAATACAGAAAAAAGCCATTTAAGGATACAGTGATTTTTTTAAAAAAGAACCAAAAATAATTCATTTAACTGACTTCATGCTACTTAAGCCAGTCAAAGACATAACATACAATGCTCTGGTTTTTCTTCATAACAAATAAATCTTTTGCCTTTTACTAAAGATTTCCATGGAGAAGAACAATTATGAGTTTATAACCAAATTTTTTGAAGTCCTGCTTAGGCAGGGCTAAAAAAAAAAAAAAAAAAGAAAGATATACAAAAAGTATATATTTTGTGCTACCTTTTACTCTATGTTTTCAGTCCCCTCTGTAGTAATAACTGTGTTCACTTCAAAGATATAGAACTTGGATCAAAAGATCACCAACTTTCCACTGAGTACCTATCTCAAGTATAACTATAGTACTGAAAATTAACAATAGTTTTCACTAAGAACTTTGAAGAAAATCATCCCCCTAAAAAAGAAAATTAGGCTCAGAGTTCAAGCTTCTAAAGATCTAGGTACAGTATATATCCAAAGGAATAGAAATTCTATATAAAGATACATGCACGCACACGTTCATTGCAGCACTATTCACAATAGCAAAGACATGGAATCTAACCAAATACCCATCAATGATAGACTGGATAAAGAAAATGTGGCATATATACACCATGGAATACTATGCAGGTATAAAAAGGAATGAGATCATATCCTTTGCAGGGACATGGATGGAGCCGGAAACTGTTATCCTCAGCAAACTAACGCAGGAACAGAAGACCAAACACCACATGTTCTCACTCATAAATGGGAGCTGAATGATCAGAACACATGAACACATGGTGGTGAACAATACACTGGGGTCTGTCAGAAGAAGGGAAGAGCATCAGGAAGAATACCTAATAGATGATGGGCTTAATACCTAGGTGATGGGTTGATCTGTGCAGCAAACCACCATGGCACACATTTACCTATGTAACAAACTTGCACATCTATACATGAACTTAAAACAAAAGTTGAAGGAAAAAAAAATCAAGAAAAACAAAAATACATTTTGATGTTCTTTTTAAATAAAAAAATAACTAAAAAAAATCTTAAATTTTGTTTTTAATTTCCTTTTTCTATCTTCTATAGAATTTTCTATATGATCTTAATCATGATCCATGTGCTATTACATTGATTCCAGACAGAATATAATAAAAGTGAGTTTTACCCACCAAGTGATTCTTTCAACTTACTCCTGCGCTGGGTTCTAGCATAAAGGACCACCTGTTGAACAACTTCTAATTGCTCTTCAATTCGGGGAAAATGGAAGTCAGTGCATTCTTGGCAAACTGTGGCAAAATCTAAGGGACCCAAAACATTTACAAACTTCTAAATGTAAATATCAAATATTTAGTATTTACTTATAGACAATGAGATTTAGTAGAAACAGAAAAGAATATAAGTATGATTTCTTATACTTGTCCTTTAAATAATTATGCCTTAAGTTAGGGCATAACAATTTTGTTTTAATTAGAAACTTAAACTCTCAATCACTCAAAAGAGTAAACAATTAAGAGACAAAGAAATGTTAATATAATCCTAGGTCTTCTTTAAGTAATACTTTAAATAATACTTTGATCATAATCTACCCCAAAAGGTGCTACACAATATGAGGTTTTTATATTTATGAAGGGAAATAAATTCTATTTAAGCTTCTTTCAAAAATAGGTATACATTTCATATATTTTATATATTTTACATCTTATATATTTAGAAATTTAGAAATAATCATAAAAAGTGAGTTGTACTAAGAGGGAAGGTAGAATTTTACCTAGCAAATTTAAGAGGTACATTATTAAAAAAAAAAAAAAGAGACAAATGGATGAGCTAAAAATCACCAAGCCAGGATTTGCTTCTAAACTGAAAATATGTGATTGCTCTTTTTGTTTTACCTTGTAATGAGATTTCTATAAGAACATTATTTATAATATAATAGTATTTTAAGAAAAATAAATATGAAGCACTCTATCAGTGCTACAGTTTGAAATAAAATAACTATGGCTGGGTATGTTTTTTTGGTCTACTTGAAAGGTGATTAAAATTTTTTTTTCGGTTTCCCCATAATTCCTTTCTTTGTAAGAATGGTGTTACAGGGTGAAATTTAACAAAATAAATGTGTATGATGGTAACTTACCTCTTTTAATACCACTATATGAATTAATTCGATTATCCACTAGTAAAACCAGGCCACAGAGAGATGTAGAATAAAGCGACAGTGCTGTTTGGAGCCGATGAAGTTTCACACCACTTCGATGATTTCTTTTATGCTTACAGAAGTCCAGCATATCTGCTCTCAGCAATCTCAAATTATGCATGGTCTTCAACTGGGCTCCTGGGGGTGGGCAATAGTCCAGGAAAGATACTTAAACAGCTGCAAGAAGTCCAGTATAAGAGGATGCAAATCTCTATGGCAAGAATCCAGATAAATCTGTACTACAAAATAATTAAAAATGGGCCTTGCAACTTCCCATTTTAATGACTATTTCAATTTAATCTTTCTATCTGCAAAAAAATTATATAAGCTAAAATACAAAACTCAAAGCCAAAAACCTATAGTCTTTCTTAAAGCAAAACATAATCTGGAATTAAAAATAACATAGGTACACTCTACTCATACGCTAGGGATTTTTCTCTTACAGTGTATACAAAAAGTTTCAGTGGCCAGGAATGGTGGCTCATGCCTATAATTCCAGCACTTTGGGAGGTCATGGTGGGCTGATTACTTGAGCCTAGGAGTTCAAGACCAGCCTGGGCAACATGGTGAAACTTTGTCTCTATTATTTAAAAAAAGACTTCAGAAGTTACAATAAATTATAACTGCAAAAAATTAATACACTTACCTAAGTGAATGGTAAAACTTTCTTCTAACTTTCTCTGTTCCTCATAAATCCTTCCAATTGCTTCTACAGATTCTCTGAACTGACTTGGTTGAACTTTAATTTCCTCACTGAAAGTAGTAAAATTATTGATATACTTTTAAGTTGGTCAAGAACTTTTCTTAAAGGAAAGCTTTATAACAAGAGAAAACTGAACAGCTGAAAGTCTTGCTTAATTTTTTCTTAAACTCATCCTTAATCCATGGTGACATGTAAGACCATAAGTGCCAACAGGCTCAAAAATTCCCACTTGTTCTTTCATTTCCTCACAATAAATAAAGCAGATTATTATTTTCAATCATTATGTCAATTAATATATTGCCATTTAACATTTTTAGCAGCCTAAGAGAATGATTAAATAAAGTGATTATTAGTTTAAAATCACATTATATTTAAAAATATATAATACATCCTATGCTAGGGTTAGCTCTAGGCAAAATTAGAAAATAGATGAATAGGAATAACAATTTAACATTAAAGTTAAATAAAATAAATAATAAAAAAGATTAAGTTCATTCTGATGTATACACATCCTTTATTTTTACCATTTCTTGTTTTTTACCTTCAACATTCTCCTCCCACTAAACTGCCTTTCTCTCCTCTCCTCTTTATAGTTCCTAAAAAGCCTTCCACAAAACAGCACTGTTCAAACAGTGGTATGCTGAAGATGATCTAAGTCTGTAAGAGTCATCCGTTTCCCGGGCTAAATTTTTGGGGCTAATCCCAATAGCCCCATTAGACTCAGTGACGGACTTCATTAGTAAATAGGGTAAATTTAAACCTAGCCAGATAATCTACAGCAGGAGACCCCAACCTCTTTCCCCTGCAGGCAGCAGGTGAGTGAGCATTGCCACCTGAGTTCCATCTGCCATCAGATCAGGGATCGGGGGCAGCATTAGATTCTCATAGGAGTGTAAACTGTAATGTGAACTGCGCATGTAAGTGATCTAGGTTATGTGCTTCTTGTACAACAGTTTCATCCCCAAACCCTTCCTGTCTCTCCTGAAAAAAACTGTCTTCCGAGAAACTGGTCCCTAGCGCCAAAATGGTTAAGGACTGCTGATCTACAAAATCACACTTTTCTGGAGTCCCTCAAAGATTTGTGATAATAAAGCAATCTAGTAAACTGAATTCCAAACTGTGATATATCCCTCCAAGGACAGAGAAGACACATAAAGAGTTTTATCTTTGTTAGAGCATAGCTGAAATAGAATGCTGTCATACAAGGGGACAAAAAGAAAGCAGCTACAATTTTAACAGATTCTTAAAGGCCAAGTGGGCTAGCATATAAAGTTAGAATAGGTCAGAGCCACAGGCACATGAACTTGCAAACTCTTTTCCATTGGCCTCCATCAGGTATTTCCAGAAAAGACTGAGGGCAGAAGACAAGAGAGCCTTCTCATGGGCACAGGCAGCAATGCTGAGAATCAAGATAGTGAGTTGAATGGGTGACTCTGTCTCCCAGGCGTTCCAGGTACCAGTTGAAATGATGCCCAGATTTGTGTGAGTTTTTGTGCGGAGATCCACTGCGCTGGCTGAAACAGCCGTGCTGGAAACTCACGGCACTTTTCCACCCAGGAATCTCCTGGTCTGTGGGCAGTAAAAACTCATTTGGAAATGCAGTGAGCACTCACCCTCTGCATTCTTGCTGGGAACTGCACTCCAGGGCTGTTCCTATTTGGCCATCTTGGATCTGTCCTGCCAGGGATAACTTTTTTTTTTAAGACAGTTCTTACTCTTGTTACCCAGGCTGGAATGCAGTGGCATGATCATGAAGAGATAACTTTTACAGCAAAGGGCTTTCACAGCTTCCTTAAATCAGTAGCTTTCAATGTTTCTGACTAAAATATACAGTATATATTTTACATTTTGGCTAAATACAACATGTTCATTTATAGAAAGCTTCTTGTATGATGCATTCTGATATTTTTTTTTCCTATTCTATGCTATTGGTATTTTTAAAAGGCTGGTTGAAAAATAAGAGATGTAGAATGGTTCATAGCAGGCTGCAACAAACAGTTTGGGGAAAACAGTGACACAAACGAAAGATTGCAATAGTTAGATAAGAGATGATACAGATGTCAGGTAGAGTCAACAATAACCTATCCATCTGTCCATCCAGCCATCCCATAAATTTTTACTGAGCATGTATTATGTGCCAGTATCAAGAGGTCAAGGGCTAAACACTTGCCAAGGAGCTGGGTATATGACCCCAAAACAACAACAACAACAACAAAAAAACCCAGACATGAGACTGACCTTATATAGATTAAAAAAACCAGACATGAGACTGACCTTATATAGATAAAATGCTATTTTAAAATATTTATAGTATACACTGGCATATGCTAGAAATAAGAGTATTATACTGTACTCAGTATATTTACAATTGAATATACTTACAGATTTGATAAAAATTAATTCTCAAACATACAGATACATGGCCAAGAAATAACATAGGCATAGTCAAGCTCTAAGGGAATATGTGAAATACAATTTATTTAGGTCATGAGATGCCACACAAGTTATGATTTATGAGAAATCCTCCACACTATTTCTGTACCTTCTACATGCTTTTGTTACTGCACATACCACTCTATAAAGTATCGTTTTATTTATAGATCACTCTCTTTCTAGAATATAAGCTCCATATAGGCAACTATCTTTTTTGTTTTTCTGCTTAGAGAGCGTTCAACATTCCAACAATGTTTACTGCATGCAGTGGAAACTAAAGAAATAAAGATAGTATTTAAGTATTCAGGTGTATGTATCTAGAACATAAAAGTAAGTTCTATTTCAAACTAATCATAATCATTGCGGCCCAAATAATCCACATAAATCCTATAATGCAAAAAGTGGTTAAAGAAGCATAAAATTATCTTGAACTTTCACTGGCAACTTAAAAATACATATAGGTAAAAGGTTTAACTTTGTAGTAAATATAAACTATTACCAACAGTGGACTATTATATGAATAAGAACAATATATAGCTAATACCTAAGGGAGCTGTTGTTGGGGTTTTTTAGGTCTTGGTGAAGTTTTATTACCCATTCTTGATATTCTTGCTTTTGGATGGCAGTTGATTGTTTTAATTCATTCGACCATTTATTTTCTAGGTCCTAAAAGAAACAGTGTACCATCTGGTTAATTTTTTTTAACCAAATACAAAATAAAGAAAAGAAAATGCAACTGTATACCTAAAAGTCACCATATTTCACTTACTTGCTGGGATTCAAAATGCTGGGCGGCCAGTGAATTTACATCTTGATCTGTCAGTGACTTTCCCAATTCCTGCATCACTTTTTCCATTTCGATACCTTGTCTAAAACAGAAATAAGCAAATGAGGGAAATCCATCAAAGTTTCAAGGTATATGATCCTTCAGATTCATTGAACAATCTCTATAAATTGAAAATAAAAATTTTATTTCATTTATGTCCAGGAATGAGAATTGTAACTGGAAAGTACTTAGAATCCTTGGAAATGGAGTCTAGCAAATAATGATGATAGTGTCATATAACAGCAACATCATTTGTGCAGCTACATTTTAACCTAAATTTACTACATAAATGAAAGCAGTCAAAATCTAAGCTACCTTTCAATTACCATGGCTAATGTTAAAAACGCTGGATCCCTTTTTACCTACAAATTTCCTCAAAGAAGAGGCTCTGCAATTTCAGCTTAAATGGATTTTCTATTTGTATATAAACTAAAGTGACTTCAACCTCTGAAAGTTAGTTTACATTATATCCAGAAGCATACAATTAGATCCTAGGAGTCAAATTATTATTAAGTCATAAAATTTACAGAGGGATGTAAAATACAGTCTAAAGATGTTGGTCACACCTTCTGCATTTATCCAAAGAAATAATGTGTAAAAATTAAAAATAGTTTTCCCTACAGGAAAAACTAACCAATGGTGTTAGAAGTACAGATAATGGTTATTTATGAGGGAACGGGTGAAGGACTAGAAGGACATGAAAGAGGCCTCTGTAATGCTGGAAATATTCTATTTCTTGATCTGGGCAATGGTTACATGATTGTGCTTAACTTGTGAAAGATTGCTGAGCTGTAAACCCTAGAATCTGGTTTGCTTAAAAAAAAGGCACATTTCTTTGTTGCCTTTTCTGTATGTATATTTTAATAAATAAGTTCGTTAAAAAAATTCAAATTAAAGATTATCTTCTAATACAAATGTATGCAAAAAGTTTGTTCTAAAATTTCTAACAAACTGGGAAAGAACAAAACACAGACATAAACTAAAAGGATATCATCATCCTAGTTAATCCAAGTAAATTGCTCTTAAGGTGAATTTATGGCTGGGCGCAGTGCCTATACTCCTATAATCCTAGCACTTTGGGAGGCCGAGGTGGGCAGATCACCTGAGGTCAGGAGTTCGAGACCAGCCTGGCCAACACAGTGAAACCTGGTCTCTACTAAAAATAAAAAATTAGCTGGGTGCCATGGTGTAATTCCACTACTCGGGAAGCTAAGGTAGAAGAACTGCTTGCACCCAGGAGACGGAGGGTGCAGTGTCACTGCACTCCAGCCTGGGCGACAAAGTGAGACTCCATCTTAAAAATTAAAAAAAAAAAAAAGAGTGAATTTATACTTATTTATAACATTAAGATACTTATATATATATGATAAATTAAATTCAAACAAGTTATACATATATACATTTCTATATATACCTTCTGGTAGTAAATATTCAATATCATTTAAACTCCACTTAGTTCTAACGCAGACGACTCCATTAACTTTTAATAACTGCTACAGGTCAAGTGACAAGTATACTTGCAAGTGAGATTCTTATTTAGAAACAGAAATAACTGCTAAACATTTACAAATACAAACTTAGTTATATATTACTATCTTACATTACACATGTTCCCTCTAGTGGATAAAAGGTATCACTGCGATTTTTAAAGAAATATCTAGAATCTGGTTTGCTAAAAAAAAGAAGGCATATTTCTTGTGAAGAAAAAAGAAGACAGGTAGAAATTAAATAAAATTTCACAAAGATTTATTTCATCCTAAATATGTCCAAAATGCAACTTGCTAATCACATAATGATTCAATATATATTTTCTATAATTAAGATGGAAAGAAATTTTATTATATCTCAGATGAAATACTAAATACAGATTGGCTCAGTATGTCAGATGTGACAACTATGGCAACCTGTATATTATCTTGAAGATACTTAAAGAAAAAAGATCATTATAACTTGTTTTATTGACGTTGTGCCAAGAAACTGTCTTTTAAAGATGTACAACAGCATTAATAGGAAAGGAGAAATAAGAAAATGTGTCACTTCTGCTCATGAATTGGATAAATAAATTAAGTATCAAAATTTCAGGTGAACCTCCACAGACACTAGTGAATTTCAACTTAAGTAATACTCTTCACCTTTGCAATAAATATCACCTACCAGGGAATATAGCTTATTTTTCTTTTTCAGACTAATGATTTGGACAAATGAAAAATGAATTACAAATGGTCTAAAAATAGATGAATTCAAGTATTATTTATATGTTTAGAAAGAAAAAAGAAGGCCAAAAGAAATATGGCCCATGAAGAAATATGGCCAAAGATTATTTCAAACAATAAAATAAGCCAAAACAAACCTCTATTAAAAACTCTTCCATGAAAAAGTATAAAGTACCAGTAAATGCAGCTAATTAGTAAGTTAATTCAACTTCCCAAAAGATGAAGAATCATGTAGAACAGAAATCTTCTGATTTAGAAAAAGAAACAATTATAGACTATTAATGGCTAGATATAGAGTTTTCTGGGAGGTACAGGCAGCAAATTGTGCTGTAAGTTAGTCACTCACAGCTGAAAGTACTACAAATGGAAGATAGGTAGCCAAAATGAAAATTTCTCAATATACGCAAAGAGGCAGAATGAGTATAGTCACAGAAAACCTGGGAGCTAATAATAAATTCAGGATGAACTGAAGGTTATATTATTCAAAGGCCTAGGAGGAAAAATCAAACACATGAAGTTTGACAGAAAGTAATTAATTAATATTAGGTAATTCTACTTTTATGCATTTTTAAAAACCTAATTCTATATTTTGTTCTTCTTTTTAAACTATATTCACAGTTTTACTGGCTACACAATAAAGAACTAGAAAAAAATATTTTGTTTTTCCTGGGGAAATATGTTTCTGCTATATACCTAGTGACAACCACTCACTGCAGGTGTCTCATCTAAAAGGAATAAACTGCCTCAATGCAGCTGGTCAATAAAACCAAACCTATAAACAGCGACAAATATCTCAAAACATCGTGTTATTTTCGACAAAGAGATCATTCTAATATTTTACAAAGTATGAGAATAAATGGACCAGAGGAGTACAATTGTTATGAAAATTTACAAATCTATGCAATATAATTAAAACGCTAATTTGGTACACAGAAGAGAGTATCCCTGGAGAACAATTGTTAAATATATTTGCTTTTTTTTTTTTTTTTTCTTAGCCATGACAATGCTCCAAAGATTATTCTCATCTTGCTAGCCTTACTGTTTTCTAATGGGAAGCTAATGAGAATCAGGAACAAACCGGCACATCTTTTTAGATTTACTCCTTTGGGACTATTAAATCAGTTATACTTAAAAAAAAAAAAAAGGAGTGATTTAGTCCTAATGTACCCTCACAATCAAATCAACACTAAAAAATTATCTTAATGGCATATAACCTAACATCTTAAATAAGTGTTTTTAAGACAATAAATGTTGTTAGATTCTGCTGTATTAAAATGGATTATCTAGAAGAACATATCTTGAATTCCTATCACAGTTTACATAGTTACTAGAAAGCAATCAAGGAAGCCACTTATTATTTTAAAATAAATAATGCTAGAAGTTTTTACCATACTCTGAAGAAAAAATAAATAATAAAAGCACTATTTGTATATTGTGTTAAGTAATCCACACAGCAGGAATTCAAATCTAATTACAATTTCTTGGAACAATACTAGTTCTATTATTTTTTCCTAATGTACTTGAGTATACAAAATGAAATGAAAGAGGCCATGGAGTTAGAGCAGGGCAATACAGAGGTTCTGAACAGGGACACAGAATGGTACAGTGGTTAACAGTTCCTGAAGTCAGATTCAAATTCCAGCATGCCCTTAGACAAGTTACTTATTTAAGCAAAAACCTCTTCATCTGTAAAATGGAAATAATAGTAGGGTTATGGTAAAGATCAAAGGAGACAGGACATTCAAAACACTTTGCACAGTGCCTGGAAAAAGCAAATCTTCAACAGAAGTAACCTATTCTTCTTATTAGAGATAAGAATATATCAGGCCACTAGCATAATTTATTTAGGTAAACCACTTAGTGTATAAACATATGAGGACCCTCCCAGTTGTAGTTACACATTTAAACATACAAGAAAATTGATTTCTAATATTGGAGCATTTTTTCTATCTTATCATTTCTGTAAAAAATAAAAACAAGTTGTTCTGCAGGCCACCTATTTGACAATGTAACATTTAATTCTGATAATGCAAGAAATTTGAAATACCTCTCTCGTAATTTTTTCAGCTCCACATCTCTTTCACCAATCAGTTCTGAGATACTAACAAAGTAATTATGCTCCAAATTTAAAAGAGTTTCAGAGGCAGGAGAATGAATTAAGTCATGGTAAACATCTGCAAAATCTTCATCCCAGCTGGGTTCTTCAGGCCTTGCATGCTCTAATGTAGTCTACAAGATAATATACAGACATTCTTCAATCATGACATAGTATTTTTATTTAACACTACTAGAAAAGTATGTATATTATGATTCCATTTTTGTACATCAGACAATGACAAACTGATCTGTGGCAAGATCAGTTTCAGTCAATTGGTGAGTGTAGAAACTAGATATCTAACAACCTACCTGTCTGTCACTCACTGTGATTCCTATAAAGCTTTGGCACCAAGTTTACAGACTTCCTCTCTGCCCCACATCCTGCCATCAACCTGGGTTACTTGGATATCCATGTGAATAACCCATCCAAGGCCCTGCTTCTTACTTTCCTGAACTCTACAATCTTTACTGTGGAGTCCCAATCAGGGAAAAGGAGTCAGGCTGGCAGAACCAGGGGAAAGCAAAAAGAGAAGGCAGATAAGCTCCAAGTCTGCCTTTCTTCATTGTCCAGACCAAACTTGTCCAACCTGTGGCACAGGATGGCTTTGAATGCTGCCCAACACAAATTCGTAAACTGCAATTTTTTTTTAAAGCTCATCAGCTATTCTTCATGTTAGTGTATTTTACGTGTGGACCAAGACAACTCTTCTTCTTCCAGTGTGGCCTAGGGGAGCCAAAAGATTGGACACCCCTGGTCCAGGCCATGTAGCCCTTCTGTACCCAACTTTCACCAGACACCTGCAAGTTAGCTGCAAGATTGGGGTTATCAGTACTGTACGTACCACTCTACAGCATACAGTATAAACACTGTCCTACAAAATCTCCAGCAAGCCTTTGTATCCTTCAAGTCAGCTTCTCTTCTACTGCCCACCGCTTCCTCTCAATATATTTTCCTGCTTTCTCTAATAAGTCTACCTTTCTTTATCTACAACTGTCTTGGCAAATTCTTTTACCCCTGCGCCACCAGCCCAGAGAGTCATCGTTCATCTGCGACATTTACTAGTTCTCCACACCACCTCGACCATCCATTTAGTATCCTCACCAGAAACTCAGTCAGTCAATGTTCAAACATTCTGGTCTGACTATAACCTCCACCTAAAGTTTGTCACTCAGTACTTCCCAGGTAATTGATATTTAACCTCATCAGGACCTGCACTTCATAAATTCCTCAATGTTTTCATTTTTTATCAGCCATCAACTGCCACCTAGCTTCACTTCCTTCCCTATGTAGCTTACATTTTGTGATCTAGCATTCAGCCATTGTCATGCCAATATCCTTAACTTCCTTGACTGGTGTACTTTACCTTACCCACTTAACAAAATCCTAATCTTATTCCTCTTCTCTGTGCCTGCAGTCAGGCTTCAGAGACCTGCAACAGAAAAATCACAAAACTCTGTAAGTTTGTGGTAACAAACTGGTACCACTCTTAATCTTGGCTTCAATGGTGCCTGGCAATCCTATCATTCCATGCTCAGTTTTCTCCTCAAATATCCAACAATCTTATTATACCTACCACCTCATCTAAACAAACAACCTGTCTTTCCTTATATAAAGTTGAAACAATCAGAAGAGAATATTCTCAACTTCTTGCTACCAAATTAATAAAATTATCTGAATTTATATTCAACCTCTCCTGTTTCTCTTTGGCTATAACTGGAGAAGTATCTGTCTTCCCAGTTAAGGTTAATTTTCCATTTGAATTCTGGATTCTATTCCTTCTAGTCCTAAACTCTGCCGCCTTAAAAAACAAACCAACCTTTGATCTTGTTAGATAATAATGGCCATGAAAGATAAGGGGTACTGAATAGTTTGAACCTTAAAGAAGCCAGGTGTTATGCCTGAAGGTAGAGGTGAAGAAATAATGGCCTGGACATGAACAGCCTTCTCTCTGCAGCCACTTCCTCAGTGCCCCATTCCTCTCAGCCGTCACAGTCTCCTTTCTAGTGGCAACTGTCCTGAGGGAGTGGCGTAAATTAGATCAAGGAAAAACTATACTTGGTTCCTCTCATGTAGGTATCTTCTACCTATTCATAAAGCTTGCCCTAGGCTGAGTTTAAAATTAATGCTGCAGATTATTATAGTCAGGTGATCTTGTAGTGGGGCTACTGAACATCTGGTGTTATGTGTGATTACGTAACTAATGCATGCAAGTTATTTTACCATACAGTATGTTAGAATGTAAATAAAGGCTATTAGAAATCCCACTGTTCTGAAATAGCCACCATTAGTATTTTGTTGATCGTGTGTGTGTGTGTGTGTGTGTGTGTGTGAGATTTCACAGAAATGAGGTCATAGCATATGCTTTTATTGTGGTCACTTCCTGTCCCTTCCTCCATATTAGTACCTCCTTCTCATTTTGCTTCCAGGTAACTTATCTTAAGAACTTAGTCTATATCTCTCCACAGTTTTTTTCTATACTTAGACAATCCTATATAATACACACAAATATATTTACACACACATATATAAAATAGGGTCTTTCTGTCATCTGATGTTATGAAACCGTATATTATTTAACTAGAAAATGATATTATGTGACTTTACAACAATAATGAAGTTTATAAAAGTAAACCAAAGGTTAAATGAATTATTACTGCTAGTTTGGGGTTGCCAGATAAAATACAGAACAGCCACTTAAATTAGAATTTCAGATAAATAGTGAAAAACTTTTCAGTATAATTATGTTCCATGTAATATGCTGGCATACTAAAAAATTGGCTGGTGGCTCATGCCTGTAATCCTAGCACTTTGGGAGGCTGAGGTGGGCAGATCATAAGGTCAGGAGATCAAGACCATCCTGGCTAACACGGTGAAACCCCGTTTCCACTAAAAATACAAAAATTTAGCTGGGCATGGTGGCATGCACCTGTAATCCCAGCTTCTTGGGAGGCTGAGGCAGGAGAATCGCTTGACCGTGCAAGGCGGAGGTTGCAGTGAGCCGAGATTACGCCACTGCACTCCAGCCTGGGCAACAGAGTGAGACTCCATCTCAAAAAAAAAAAAACATCAATTGATCTGAAATTCTAACTTAACTGGGTGTCCTGTATTTTTAATTACTAAATCTGGTGACCTTATGCTGGCGAGATATATGAAAGCAGCCTCTTGTTTTACAAAGGTATTACATAAAAAGCATTTTGTCTTATGTGTTCACCCTGATCTAGGAAGCACTGAAGCAGCAACATATATATTATAGAACAAATATTGGTATGTGGAGAAAAAGGATCTTATAACTATTTCAGGATTACCATAGCATTTAAAAAATTCTCACCAAAATCCAGAATATACTTGAAATTTACCATCTGATGTATTCTCTTACCTCAGCATAAGCTTTAGCCCATGTACTCGCCAGCTGATGTAAATCTACTTCACCTGATTTCACAGCTTCCAGGGACGCTTCGGCATCTCTATCATAATCTCTGAGGGATTCCTCTTCTATAAACTGAGTCAGAGCTTCTTTTAAGTCTGTTACAGGGATATCAAACACCATCATCAGCAAAATCCAGGTATGAATAGGGAACATTTTACCTGGCTGAGAATTCCAATGTGAAATCTTATTTTTAAAGTTTTATTTATTTATTTTATCTACAGGTGGGGTCTCTCTCTGTTAGCCAGGCTGGAGTGCAGGGGCATGATCACAGCTCACTGAAGTCTTGACTTTCTAAACTCCAGTGATCCTCCCACCTCAGCCTCCAGAGTAGCTGGGACCAAAGGTACGTGCCACCATGCATCGCTAATTTTTGTATTTTTGGTAGAGACAGGTTTTGCCATGTTGCCAAGCTGGTCTCGAACTCTTAAGTGCAAGTTTTCCACCTGCCTTAGCCTCCCAAGGTGCTGGGATTACAGGTGTGAGCCACCTTACCTGGACATGAAATTTTATTTTATCAAGCTGATACTCTTAATATAATCTCCAACTAAAATGAAATCAGCTTAGAGGATCATTTAACTAATTTCATTGTTATTTTTCTTTACTATTACAGGTTATTGCATAGAGAAAGGTCAAAAGTCTTATCTCTTATGTATACCCTTAATTATAATAAAGTAATGTTACTTTCTTAAGCCTGATAATGCAGTTTGAAGCCAAGTGAGTATAAGCACATAAAGAAAATGCTACAGATTTTGGGAGTCTGAACATAACTGTATTTAGATTAAAAACAGTTTTCCATGTAACTTTAAAGGGTACATTGTTACATGCTTTGAAAGAGAAGAGGGGTGACTATCTTATTAAAACATTTAACTCAGATGCCAGATTTCAGTTTTACAGACACCACTTGGAGAATGACATCATAGAAGAGTACTGAGAAAGAAGTCAGGACACCTGTGTTCTGGCTTCGGCTCTGTCACTATGTCTGTGACTTTAGATAGTGGTTCATAATCTTCAACCTGCATTAGAATCCCCTGGAGGCCTTATTGAAACAGACTGCCGGATGCTACCTCAGTTTCGGATTCAGCAGGAATGGGATAGAGCCTGAGAATTTGCATGTCTAACAAGCTCACAGGTGATGCTGTTGCCAGAAGCCATATTTCAAGAACCACTGCCTTAGGTAAATAATTTAACCTCTTTAGGTCCCAGATTCCTTATTTGTACAATATGACTGGGTTATAAGGTTTCTAGGGTCTCTTGTAACTCTAACCTATGATCTAACATACTCTGAATTTTAAATTTTTCCTAGACTGTAAGACAGAACACAGGCCTCTAAAAATGGTTTAATACATACCACTTTATAAAAGTAATTTAGGTAAGCAAAGACTATTCAAAAATTAGTACACTTTCTGTTCTATGGCATCTCAGAAATTAATGACCAGATTATTAAAAGGGCAACCAATCTAGCGCTACAATTCTATAACACCACAATTAGAGATAGCTGAACTGCCTTATGACTTCACTCAACGAAATTCAAAGAGCTCCTCTAGTCCAAACTTTGTAATTAATTTTTCATTATAAAATCAAATTTTTATACTTTACAAACAACTACCAGAGTTATAGGAAAAAACACTCAATAAAAGAAAGCTCTGAGGAAGTGTATTTATTCTTGGAATCAGTTCCTATTTTATGGCTGTTTCCAAAGCTTCTTAGGTTTATGCTAATATGAAATCTCTAATGACAAATACTATTGAAAATAATAAGTGGTATTACCTAAAAAAAAAAAAAAAAAAAAAAAATCAGTCCTCACCTTTCTCTATAAAGCACGGTAAATTGTGCAGCTGCATCAGACGTCCATGCAAATGACTGGCATTCTCTTGAACAGGAAATCTGAGTGGCACTCTCAGTTCTAAGCACTGACTTCCTACTTTAAATTCATACACAAATTCTCTCTCTCGATTGCAGAATCTTTCTCTGTTTTTTTTCATATTCTTTGACAGGATTTCTATAGAACTAACAAAAAAGCAGTAGGTTATGAGTCCATAAAGATATTATGTTTCATTATTGCTGTCCCACTTCTAATAAAACATTCCACCATTCAAGAGGTTTTATCTGTGTGACTATGAGCCAATTATTCTAGTTTTTCCCAAGTGTTATCCCTGTACTCCCATCTTCATGATGAAAACAAGTGCTTCTTTTTTTAAAAAAACAAAACAAACGAGAAAACAAACAAAAAAACCCACTTTGTTTAAACTTGATTTAAGAAAAAAAATTACGGCCATAAAGTACTTTATATTCCAAGGCAGGGTTCTCAACAACAAGGAAGGACCATGGAGAGAAGAGCAGAGAGAATTCTTAGGGAAAGCTCACGGGTGGGAAAATACAAAGCTTACGAAACAGTTGGTAAAAAGCAAGTCAAAGAAACAGATCAGGGAACAAGCAGTGATCCTGGAGAACTTAGAGACTGTGGTCATGAGATCTGATTAGGGGAAAGGGAGTAAGAAAGTGTTAGAAAGATTTCCTTGTGGGAAGAACATATACAGAAAATAGAGGGTCCAGGACCTCCACTTCCACCCCAAGGGGTGCCAAAGGTAAACCAGACACTATTAAGAAAGAAAATCTAGTTAAAGGCAGTAAGAATCAATACTGATTAAAGATTTATTTATTCATTAGCCTTGTAACTGGACTCCCTATGGCTAGGCTTTCTCCATCAAATCATTTCTCTCATTTTCTACACTGAAGTTATACTAACCTTTCTTTTGTTTTTTAATTTAATTTAATTTATTTTTTTGAGAGGGAGTCTCCCTCTGTCGCCCAGGCTGGAGTGCAGTGGTGCGATCTCGGCTCACTGCAACTTCCACCTCCCTGGTTCAAGCAATTCCCCTGCCTCAGCCTCCTGAGTAGCTGGGATTACAGGCGAACGCCACCACGCCCGGCTAATTTTTTTGTATTTTTAGTAGAGACAGGGTTTCACCATGTTTGTCAGGCTGGCCTTGAACTCTTGACCTCACGCAATCCACCCGCCTCAGCCTCTCAAAGTGCTGGGAATATAGGCGTGAGCCACCGCGCCTGGCCCATAATCTTCCTTTTTTAAAAAAAGGAATCTACTTATCTGATCATGTTGTTCATCTGCTTAAAAACTTTTTATGACATTCCATTGGTCTCAGGATAAAATGTAAACTCCTTACGCCAGTTTACAACGTCCCTACTTGTATTTCCACTCTTCTCTCAGAAACTGCTCCTCTCCTTCCTAACACACAAATTCACAAATTTTATTTTCCAGCCATTCTGAACTTGTCAACACCAAACTTCTCTTTCCATGTCAAATCTTTCTGAATGTCTTTTCCTCTGCCTAGAGCACTCTTAACACCGATCTTAATTTCCTTGGATAGCAACTGCTAATTCTTCAGGTCTCAGTTTAGCCCCTCGGAAGACTTATTGAACTCCCTAAAACTGGATTGGGTCCCGACAGGCTCTCAGATTAGCCTGGACTTATTTAAATCATGGCACTTATCACGCTCTATTTTTCACTTTTGCTAGAAAACAGTCTTCTTGAAGTGGAAGGAATACTGTCTTGTATTCCGTTATTAGGCAGGATGCTGGGAATATAATGGCAAGAACTAATAAATAATTGTTGGGTTGTATGGCGTTTTTATTTTATGGTACTCACTGGAAAAATAAAGAACAGAACAAGTAATTATTCATACGGTTCTTTAAAAATATATCACCTAAAAAAAAAAAAAAAACCTCAGAAAAAGGACTTTTGTACGTGTGTGGAGGTGGGGGGCGGGGCTGATGAGTTGAATTACCTGACTATATTTTCAAATCTGCATGTAGGCTATACATAAAATTTTCATCTATTTCACCATCACGCAAAGAGGCAGGGTGTTTATGTTTTACTCAGAAATAATTAGTTAACATTTATTAAACTTAAAGCAATAAAAATTTTTATAGTGTTAGAAAACTACCGAAACTACACAGAGGTCTAGTCTATGATGTGGAAATTCCACTCCTAAGTATATGTCCAAAGACACACACACGCATATGTTCGTTAAAGTATACGTAGAAGAATGCTCATATAAGTTTTATTTATAATAGCCCCAAACTGAAAACAACCAAAATGCCTATTATAGGAGAACAGTAAACTTGTTTATTTTATGAGATAAATACTACACAGCAATAAAAAAGAACCAACCACTAATAAATGTAAAAATATGAATGAATCTGGAATGTTGAAAAAAAAGACACAAAAGCTCTGGTTCAACATTTAGACGTGTGTTTCAAGAAACCGATAACTTTAGTGCTTTCTCTCCTCGCTCTTTTTTAGACTAATGGTCTATCCAAAAGCTTTGGCTCAGTTTTAGCAACCGTGAAATCTAGGAAGGTTTCCCATAAGAAAATGGGCTGAGAGGAGGGCTGGACCGAACACACACAGCCAACAGAGCGGAGGCTGAGGCTCACATTAGGGAAAAGGAAGGCAGATGGTCGAGCTAAGAAACTTTAGCCAGGTGAGGGGACTAACCCCTCTGTAACGGGTGTCAGTCTGAAAGGGCTTCCTTACTCTCGATTCTGGGCTCACCTCGCCTAGTCCCGAAGTCCTGAGCCGCCCGTTCACTCGAGCTGTCAAGTCGTCTAGCACCGGAAAACCAGCTGGTTTACCGACTTATTTTTACAGCCCGCGGATCCGCCACCGTAGATTCGCCACATCCTTTTCTAGTTCCTGGCATCTTGTAGAAAATTTCTCAGTCCAAGTGCCCCTTTTTCCAACCCTGCTTCAATTTAGCCATTTTAAAAGTGCAAGAAGGTGTATTTCTACTGTTGTTCTGTAATTCAGAGACAGCAAAAATCCGCCGTTGTGACGAAAGTGCAGAGACAAAGCACAAACTCGGCTCTGGTGGACCGGATACGGAAACGTGGTGCCTTGGGAAGGGCGGGAGCAAATTCGCTTTCCTAACTGCGCGTGCGCAGCCTTCAAGCATGGCTGGTGGTGATTGGACGACGGGTAGCAGGGGGTGGAGGGCGCCGATGTCTGGTTTTGGGCGGGAATTGAAACCGCCACTGCAACCAACAAGAACTTGAAAACTCTAAATATCAAGTCTCGAAAGGGATCATGGTGCGGCCTGTAAGGTGGGTAGTTCCTGACATTCGGCAGGGGTGGGAAGAAAACTTAGGGGCAATACATGAGACTAAGGGGAAAGGATCGACTAAGACCGGATCCAGCGGTGGTGGGGGTAGGATGGACGGTTATCGAGAATTCAGTCTCCAGTGATACCTGTTGCTCAGAAGTTATCCTAGCATCGTAGCTTTTTCCTTCTCTTTGCCTCCCTTCACAGCCGTTGCCGTTTCTTGTATCAAGACCTTGTAATGTTAGCGTTTGAACAGCGCTTTACATTTCACCGAGCTCCCAATTTTGTGTTATTTTAGTTTTCTATCACTGTAGTTATTTGATATAGAAAGAGTAAACATTCCTGTTTTATTGATTTATCATTTCTACGTATAGAGGGTAAGTTACCTGAGTCATACGGCCCAGTAATTGGCAGGGCAATACTCAAACCTAACTCATCACACTGCAGATCGTTTGTGCTTTCCATTACAGTATTAGAAACGATTCCTCTATTTACAGCTGAGTGCCATGGAAGCCTACGATTAGCCATTCTTAGTAAAGTTATTGAACATCTTCATTTCTATAATGTACGAGGTGCTGGAGGTTACATTCTAGTGGGAGGTGAGGTTAGGGGCCGAAAATAAGCATCGAAGTATGATAGAGTGCAAAGGAGCAAAGCACTGCTTTAAATATAGTAGTTATTTTGTGCCTCTCTGAGGCGGTAATATATGCACTGAGTCATGAATCAGGGTAGAGGGAAGAGGAGCCAAAGCCCCATACTTGACTATGTTTTAGGGACAGTCTAAAGCTGTAGGATTAACAAGCAGTGGGGAGAATCATAGGGGAGTGGGTCAGAGAAATAGGTGCCAGAACAGAGAGGGTCTTGTAAGTCTTAGAAAGGAGTTTAGGTTTTGTTTTAAGTCAATGGGAAGTCAGTGGAGGGTTTTAAGTAGGGGAGAGAAATCTAAGTTTGCTTTTGTAAAAGTCACTGGCTGCTTTTGGAGAATAAATGATGGATGATGGGGTGACCAGAATGGGAGCAGGAAAATCAGGCTATTGTATCATTGGAGAGCAGTTTGGGATAGGGTATTATCGGTGGACATGGAATGGAACAGATGAATTTGAGATGTGTTTTGGAGGCACTGCAGACAGAACTTGCTGATGAAGTAGATGTACAGGTAAGGGAAAGAATCAGAGATGGCTCCACAATAGTTTTGGTCTGAGGTACAGAATGGATGATCTTTGTATTAATTAAGATAAGGAAGACTAGGAAAAGGAATGAATGGGTCAGGAGGTATGAGGGATCAAGATTTCTGTTTTGAACACTTTGAATTTGAAATGGGCTTTAAGCATTCAGGCAGTGAAGTCATAATCCCATTGTGTGGAACAGCAGTTGTTAAGGTATGTTCTGCAGAACAGCAGTTGTTAAGGTATGTTCTGCAGAACAGCAGTTGTTAAGGTATGTTCTGCAGAACAGCAGTTGTTAAGGTATGTTCTGCAGAACAGCAGTTGTTAAGGTATGTTCTGCAGAACAGCAGTTAAAGTATGTTCTGCAGACTTCTGGAAGTCCCTGGAAACTTCTCTAGAGGTCTATGAGATCAAAATTCTTTATAACAATCCTAAGACATGATTTGCCTTTTTCACCACTTTTGTCATTTGCGCTGCAGTGATGATAAAACGGCTGGCACCTCAGAATAATTAAGGCAGTGACACCAAATTGTACTACTAGTCTTTGCATTGTTTACTCCCATACTCTTAAGAGTAAAAAAAAAGAAAAAATGAAAATTCAGTTAAGAATATGCTTGATGAAGTAGCGAAAATTATTATATTCATTATAGCTCAACCCCTGAGTATACTTTTTAAAAATAGGCTACTGATTTTATTTTACTATTATTCAAGTTCAGAATTTCTAAAGGGGTTTTCACATCTTATTCAGCTCTAAATTCTTTAACTCTGAAGGAGAAAGTAATGTGAGTGTACTTTTTATTATTTTGTATGAGGAAATGGGAAGTACACATAAGCACTTCTACATACTGATGCATGATAGTTATCTCAAGGAAAAGCACTTGTGAGATTGTTTCAGTTGTGAGCTGAGCTTATCTTTCTCATAGAACATTATTTTTACTTGAAAGAACAACCAGCTGACAAATTAGGTTATTCACATTTGCACATTTGCCAAAATATAGAAATAAAAACTAGAAAACCATTTTATGTGCCTAGTGCCTAGAGGAGGGAGGAAGAAAATTATTTTTCACTTTGAATATCATTTTCTTCTAATGTCCTCTAAAGTAGTACAGGTTGAATATCCCAAATTTGAAATGCTCAAAAATTTGAAGCTTTTGGAGTACCTACATGACACTTAAAGGAAATATTCATTGGAGCATTGCAGATTTTAGATTTTCAGATTTGGGATGTTCAACTGGTAAGTATATAATGCAAATATTCCAAACTCTGAAAAAATCCAAAATTCAAAACATTTCTGGTTCCGAGCATTTGCATTTCAGGTAAGGAATACTCAGCCTGTATAAAGATTCATCTTAGGTGGGAGGAACAAGGTCACTCACCATTTTTAAGTGTCCATTGCATAAAAACATTATTTGGTATTGTGGAGAGATTGATAAAAAAGAAAGTAACTTTTAGTGACAAGAAATTTGTAATTTAGTAAGGAAGATAGAATGCACACACAAAACCGAAGAACACGAACAATGGGAACTTAGAAATGCCCAATAGCAATTAAACAGTATAGAAATTATAAGTGTTAATTATATGCATTATTCTTACTTAATAAGTTATCTGAATTTTTTTCCTTTATCATAGAATCGAAAAGCCAACAATACCCACATATATCAGGTATAATTGTAACTATTTTAGCTAATGATAAGTCCCTGCAGTAAAATACAAATCATGTTTTAGATTTAAGTGTTCTTACGAGAACCCAAACACATTTTCATTTATTCAAGACTGTTAATAGCCTTATGTGATAGAGGTGAGAAATTAACATTTGTGTTAATGAGAAAATCCTGTTTTGGTCATAGACATAAGAAACCAGTCAATTACTCACAGTTTGACAACTCTGACAGTGATGGTAAGTAAAGCTTCTTATTTTTGCCTTAAAGATTTGGAAACTAATTTCCTGAGAATTTATATGACATAGATAGCTCAAACACTGACTGACCTGCCCAATTGCATATCATGTAGGTCTGGAAAGATAGTTTTCTAAGCATTTTGGATAATTATGCTGATAATTACACTGATAAAAATTATGTTGGTAAGTGATAAATGAACAGGGCCAGGCGAAAAGTCTCTTTAGATCTAAACTACTCTAGGTCTATAGTTATCACATTGAGGTTTGTCTCCTGTCTCATCCCCGAAGAATCTCTATTAATTGTAATATAAAACAAGACCTTGAAGAAAGGTTAGGCTTATGCCTTTTAAGCATTAGTCATATGTTTACTTGACTATGCTATGATTGGCAAGTTGAGGAACATTGCATTAGATTATGTTATATGTTCACCCTTTTCAACGTATAACATAATATTTCTTTCTTAGACCAGTAGAGTTTTCTGTAAGTCAAATATTTAGTAAGCCTTTGGTTTGAAGCAGTCTGTTTTTGCCTAGAGCACAGCCTTAACTGTATCTGCCACTTGGGAAAAAGGTAGAGAATACAGCCTCTAGCTTTTTTTTTGACTGTCATCAGTGTGTCACCAGATACTTAATAAACTGCCAGGTGTGTAGTAGGTGGGGGTGGCAGCATGTGGAGGGAGCCATAAATTATCCTATTTATGGGGAAGCATATAAGAGGCAACAAGTATTAATGCTTGCTAAGCATGTGATTAAGACTACATAGGCCCTGAAGGTATGTATATATGTGTTGTGTACGTGTTGAAAAGCCACAGCAGTTTTTTGTTGACAGTCAAAAGAAGAGCTACAACAGTTCTGAGGATTGGTAGGACAGAAAAACCTGTGAGAAACAATAATGGACTGGAAAAGAACATTCTTTTGCCAGAAAATAAGAAGTTACTGTGGTAGGGTCATAGGAAGATCGTTACGGTAATGGAAAGACGAAATACTACTACTGCAAAAATCCTCAAATAGGAGCTATTTTCTCTTCCCCCATATTGCTTCTTATTTTCTCTAGCATGGTTAATATACTAGAAATGGGTAATGGATTCTTTTTTTGAGACAGTCTCACTCTTGTTGCCCAGGCTGGAGAGCAATGGTGCAATCTCAGCTCAATGCAACCTCTGCCTCCCGGGTTCAAGTGATTCCCCCGCCTCAGCCTCCTGAGTAGCTAGGATTACAGGCATCCGCCACCACGCATGGCTAATTTTGGTATTTTTTTTAGTAGAGACAGGGTTTTACCATGTTGGTCAGGCTGGTCTTGAACTCTTGACCTCATGTGATTTACCTACCTTGGCCTCCCAAAGTGCTGGGATTACAAGCATGAGCCACCGTGCCTGGCCCAGGTAATGGTCTTTGAAAGACGATATTGGTTACATTGCGAAGTTCCCATAAAAAATAAGTTATTTCCATTTTTCAATGTGATTAAATTCTACAATTTTTCTAATGGCTTTACAGGTTTTTAATCATTTTTTCTTTGACATTTATATGCTGTCTTAATTGCTTTTGCAATTTTTAGTGAATTGGTTTTTGATAGACTGATATTTTTAAATATAAAGGCCACCAAAACAAAGAAAAGTTAAAATAGATGAATAAGAATAAAGATAAACTAAATACTAACAATGATTTTTAAATTGTGGAAATTAAACAATTTGCCTAGCCTATGAAAACTTGAACACACAGTGTAATTAATTTCATTTACTAAGAAAATAATCTTTTTCTTTTGATTTTAATTCACACATGAATAGATGATTTTGTTTCTGCAACTGTACCTTTAAACAAGAAATCGAAAACAACACCTAAGGAGTTAAAACAAGATAAACCAAAACCTAACTTGAACAATCTCCAGAAAGAAGAAATCCCAGTACAAGAGAAAACCCCTAAAAAAAGGTGAGAGGTAAGACATACCGTAAATATATGAAATTAGATGTATTAATTTTAAAGAGACCCAGATTCAAACCATTAATTTAAATTAGAGCTTGAACAGTCATAGGTCTTATTTTACTAGGTGCATGTCAGAAAACAGAATGTACTATTAATTTTTTTCTGGCTTTCTGACTTAAAAGAAATTCACAAACATATAAGGAAATACCATTTACATATTAAGACAATAATGATTGTGGAATTTAGAAGTTATGATTGGTTTTGACAGGACCCAGCACTTGTCTCTGAAGTCTTCAATTCATACAAGACTACTTTCTTAAAAATAACATTGGTGAGGACAGCTTCTAGAATATAAAACCATGTATTTTTTTTTTGCAGAAAAAGATGTCTTCTCCCTATGTCACTAAGATTTGTCCAGCAGTCATAAGTTCTCGTAGTTTCTGGACTAATCATGGAATTTCATTAGATAGTGCCAAGAGGGAGAAAGGAGTGAAGGACGTCCTTAGAGACCCAAAAATTGCAATATGGAGAACAGATGGACGGAAGAGGAATACTAACAAATGGAACATGGCTTAGATAATGTTTTACCGCTACAAATTTCTCTATGAAAAGTTAGCATGGAGAAACTTACCTCATGTCATGCTCTTTTTTGGTTTTTGTTTTTGAGTTTCTTGTATTACATTTTAAATACATTGAAAAAGGAACCCACACATGGCAGAAAATATTTGTAAATCAGATGACTGATAAGGAACTATATCCAGAGTATATACAGAACTCTTAAAACTCAGCAGTAAAACGACTAACAACACAATTTAAAATGTGCAAAAGATTTGAATAGACTTTCTCCAGAGAAGTTACACAAATAAGCAATAAACACATGAAAAGATGCTCGACATCATTAGCTGTGAGGGAAATGCAAATCAAAATCAGAATGAGATAGTGCTTCCTACCCACTAGATGACTTAATAAAAAAGACAAGAATATGGAGAAATTTGAACCCTCATATATTGTTGGTGGGAATGTAAAATGGTATAGCCAAATTGGAAAATGGCTTAGCAGTTCCTCAAAATATTAAATACAGGTATAGAGTTATTATATGACCCAGCCTAGGTATGTATCCAAGAGAAATGAAAACATATGCCCCCACAAAAACCTGTATATGAATGTTCAGAGCAACATTATTCATAATAGTTAAAAAAAATTGGAGGCGATCCAAATGTCTATCTGCTAATGAATGGATAAGTAAAATGTGGTATTTACAAAATAGAATATTATTCAACCATAGAAAGAAATGACTGCCAATAACTGATACATACTGCAATGTGGATGAACCCTGAAAACATGATTCTGAGTGAAAGAAGCCAGATGTACAGGCCACATATTCTATGATTTCATTTGCATGGAATGTCCAAAATAGGCAAATCCATAGAAACAGAAAGTAGATTAATGGTTGCTAGGAGCTGGGAGAGGGGTAAACAGGAAGTGAATGCTCATAGGTGTGGGGTTTCTTTTTGGGGTAATAATGATGTTCTGAAATTAGATAGTGATGGTAGTTTTACAACTCTGTGAATATACTAAAAAACTGCTGAATTATACACTTCAAAAGGTAAACTTTATGATATGTGAATTATATCAAGAAAACAGTTATTTTAAAACAATTCTTTAAGATACATCTCAGTGCTTCCTCCTTTATGTAACTTTTCCTTATCTTACTTTCTTTGATGTTTTTTTCCTTTTATACTCCATAGCACTTTTGACCAATTTGAATAGGACTTACTATAATCTGCCTTTTATAGGATAATTATTAGCATGTCTTATTTCCCCACCCTCCTCCTTAAATTGCAGACTTCTTGAAGGTACTTTTGGTATTCCATCTAGTGTAGTGCCTTGTATAAAGTAAGTGCTTGGTAAAATATTTGTTAGTCTGTGTTGGGAGGAACAGATGTTAAAAAATGATAATAATTTTAACATAAGAGCCATAATATCTGCTAAAGGGAAGTGGATGAGGTCAAGGAAGAATTCTAAGTGGAAGTGATGTTTCAACCAAGTCTGTTTTGGGTTGAGTAGGTGCTTCCCACCTGGACAGACCTGATAGTAAGGTGACACATTACAGTGAAAAGGAACTGTCACCGCTCCTCCTATTTCAGACCTCTTACTCTGTATATAACATGACACTGTGACATTTTAGAGTCTTATCATCAAAGGTCTATTAGTGATGATGATTGTTTAAAAACATTTTTGTGAAGTTAGAAATTCTTAAGTAGTCATTTAGGAAAATCTCAAAACTTTGCTCTTTATTTGAGATTGATATTTTGAAAAACTCATTATTATTTGTGTATCTATTTTAGGATGGCTTTAGATGACAAGCTCTATCAGAGAGCTTTTGCACTAGCTTTATCAGTGAAGGAATCTCCAACAGTCACCACTAATGTGCAGAAGTCTCAAGATAAAAGTAACTTTATTTTCTGTATATTTCCCTTTAAAGCCTTCTTAATGCTTTTGTAACTATTTCTTTGGGTGGGCCTTCACAGAAGAAAGAGTAAAATGTAACTACTTTGCACTGTAAGTAGACCCATTTGCAGAGGGTAGACCTGGATTCAGTTCTTAATTCAGCTGCCTAAATCTCATACAAACAGACATGCATCTCTGCTTAACACCCAGAGTATGCTTGAGGACATGGACTATGAACCTGAATGTTCAAATTGTGTGTTAGTATACAGTGAACATTTAATTTCTGCATCAAGTGAATTGATCTTTACAGTCCTAACAGTCCATCTCCTTTTTCCCCAGATCAGTTGAACATGTCCTAATCATGGTAATTTTTATTACTCACAAAAGTCATAGTTATTGATTTGGTTAGCAAGCTCAGTAGACTTAAGAGAATGGCTTCTGGATTTCTCTGTTGGTTTTCTCCTTTAATTTTTTTGGCAACTATGCAGCAGATGGTATATTAATACTCTAGAGAGGCAGAAATCATTATTTCTGAAAAAGATACTCAAACTGCTTAAATGTTTTTTTGGCTTCAAGTTTTTATGTTGGGGGATATTTTAGCTTATTATCTTATTTAGGGGTGTATGTGTGCCTTTTTTTGTTTTCTAAATCAGTACTGCCTCCTTATTTATTTATTTATTTATTTGAGACAGGGTCTTGCTCTGTCACCCAGACAATAATACAGTGGCATGATCATGGCTTAGTACAACCTTGACCTCCTGGGCTCAAGCAATCCTCCTGCCTCAGCCTCCTGAGTAGCTGGGACTACAGGCATGTACCACCACGCCTGGCCATTTCTTATTTTGTAGAGAGGGGTCTCAATATGTTGCTCATGCTGACCTCAAACTCACAGCCTCAAGCAGTCTTCTCGTCTCAGCCTCCCAAAGTGCTGAAATTACAGGCGAGAGCCACCTTGCCTGGCTGCCTCCTCTTTAAAAAGAAATGAAAGTTTGTTTAGGAAGACTTTTAGTAACCAGGAATCAAAGAAACATCAAAAGAGAATTACATCAAAATGTAATCATGAATTCATTTAAAATTGAGGCACTGAAATTTCTCTCTCTCTTTTAAGACATTATAGAATGTATAAGGGGAGTTCCTTAGAAGTAGTAATATTATACCACTTCTTATTAAATAATCCACTTTGTAGCATTGGGATTTAATAGTACCAATTATTATGTCTTAAAGTCCTCTTAAAATGCTTTGGATTTTTTAAGGTTATAATGATTGGTGAGTTCTTATGTTAGTAAAAGCATGGATTTGCCTACACAGAATTGATAGTTAATATCCAATGACCATTTCCTGTGCATTGGACACCATAATAAGCAATTTCCATGTGAGATCCACATTTAGTCTTCTGTTAATACCACTATGTGAGACACTTTTTATCTCCACGTTATACATGAGGAAATGAAGTTTTAGGATAAGCAACTTGCCCATGGTCATATAGCCAGTTTACATGGTAGAGCCTGAATTTAAACCTAAGTATGTTAGATTTCAGAGCCCAGACTTATGACCTGTTATGTTAACCTCTCCAAATAAAATTATTGTGCTAGTTCGAGTTTGGGATCATTTATCTAAATCGAAATGCTATTACATTTTAGTACTAATTTTTCTATTTCTAGACATTATTTGATTGAGATATACCTGAATTTTCTTTCTTATTCCTTATATTTAGGTGTTGAAAAACATGTCAATAGTAAAACAGACGCAATGAATAAGTCTCCTCATATCTCTAATTGCAGTGTAGCCAGTGATTATTTAGGTAAGTTATTATATTAATAATTTTTTAAATCAACAATGCTGTTTTTCTGACTTTTGTTTAAATCAATGAAATTGTGGCTAGAAGCAAGTTCTTGAATTTGTCAAGGCTCTCTTGATGTCAAGGCCATTATTTCTTTGTGTTATATTCTATTCTCTTGTACTGCAGACACACATTCTTCCCTGAAGGGTCATAACTACCCATGACTTCTAGTTGGAGCAACCGATCTTTGAAGAAAGGGGCTGCGTCTTCCTAGTGCTAGTTTGAAAAATTTGGGGGGAAAGATTATCTCTGTTTGGGTGTTGGATTTATCCCTAAAACTAAAGTTTGTTCCCAGGGCACTGGTGTAGAATGGTTGACCCAGATTGGGCTAGTAAATAGTCTGATTACTAGAAGCAGGGGAGGGGTGAACCTAGGTGAATATAAGCAATAGCTGTAATAGAGTTTGCCCTGCAGTTCTTGAAATATTAGCTGTCACAAAGTTTTCCATTGATTTTTATGCCTCTCCTGAAGATTTGGATAAGATTACTGTGGAAGATGATGCTGGTGGTGTTCAAGGGAAAAGAAAAGCAGCATCTAAAGCTGCAGTACAGCAGAGGAAGATTCTTCTGGAAGGCGGTGATGATGATAGCGCTAATGACGCCGAACCAGACTTTGCATCTGGTAGGTTTTATCCTGCTTCAAAATTAATCCCATGGGAATTCAGTGCAAAAGCATTGTGTTATATGCAAAGCATTGTGTTAAACCTTTGGGGTGTGCAAACTTCAGGGACACACAGAACAGTTAAATTCAGTGATAACATTTGGGGAAAAAGCTTTTTCTAGGAGTTAACCTTTAAGCTATGCCTTGAAAAATGAGTAGCATTTCAACAAACTAAAGGTGTAAAGTAGCATTTCTGACTGATAGAAAGGCATTACCCATGGAATAGACAAATGCTCATATAGGAGTTGAGTGAGGCTTGCTGGGACGAACATGGAAGAAGCTTGAGAGGGAGGCTGGTACTAATCACGGAGAGTCTCAGAACTACTCTAAGAAGTCTAGACTTTTTTATCTGTAGGTAGTAGAAATTCATGAATTATTCTGAGGCAGAAGGTATATGAAAGCTGTATTTTATTATGATGGTTTTTAGACTTATTTAGAAATTGGGCAAATGGAAAGTGTTGTGACCTTGACAGAATTATAACAGTAATTAAAAATTCAAATTAATAAATTCATAAATTTAGGCCAAATCACATACCTTATTTTAGATTTTGATATACTATCAACGAACAATAACAGATTTGTTCATCATCGCCTATTCAAATAATATATGAGTGTTTTTTATGTGCACTATATTCTAGATTCTAGGGATACAATAGTGAACAAAACAAACAGCTCCTCTCCTTGTGGAACAAAGGAAATGCATAAAGAAAGACTGTTTTGCATTTATTTTACTTTGGGAGGACCTGAGAGACAGGAAAATATAAGGACACTTTTTGAGTGCCAACATAATGCTCAAGGAAATACTCATTCGAGCATTTTGGATTTCTGGAGTTAGAATGCCCAACTGGATATAATACAAATGTTCCAAAATCCAAAAGAAGTCTGAATTCTGAAACATCTGGTCCCAAGGGATATTCATATATCCAAAGTAATTGAAAGCAGGATCTCAGAGATACTTGCATATCCATGTTCATAGCGGCATTATTCATAATAGCCAAGAAGTGGAAACAGCCCCAAAGTGACATTTTAGTTTTCCCTCTGCATTCGCTTGCCCTGGAGGAGAATAGAAAGGACTGTGTGTGACCTTCATTAATGAAAGAAAAGAGAAAATTGCAGAGAAGATAAGTCTTTTCTCTAATGATTCCCAAAATCCACAACTGAAGTGTTTGGGCCTTCCAGATTTTCCTTTATGGGATGCTAATGACTTGTAATTTTGGGAACTCCAACTCCCCATCTCTAATTTTATTTAAATTGCTTTCTCAGTTGACTAACGAAGATTAGTTGGACCCCATTTCTGAACAAGCTTGTTAAACAGAAATGTAGCCAGCTTCTACTGTTTATCCTCTAGGGCCAAGAAAAGAATCCTTAAGACTCCTAATTTACTGAACACATGCAATGTCAGAACAGTGGGATACATAGAAGGTTTTGTTCTAGATTATCTATTCTGAAAGTTAGGAGAAACTTCCTCCACTACTTACCCTCTTCGAACCTCTTTGAAGGCTCTTGGGATTCCTTGAATTTGCAGGCTACATTTATAACAGGCTTCATGTGATCTGCTGGCCTATTTTGGGCTAATTCTATATAGCACAGTAACCATTACGTGAGTATGTGAGTTGATTATTTTTAAATTTTTGTGTCAGAACAATGATAGAATAAGGAAATTGTAATTTGAAGATCATAATGACATTGTTTTTTGTTTTTGTTTTGTTTTGTTTTTTGAGATAGAGTCTCGCTCTGTCATCCAGGCTGGAGTGCAGTGGCACGATCTCAGCTGACTGCAGCCTCCACCTCTTGGGTTCAAGCAATTCTCTTGCTTCAGTGTCTGAGCTGGGACTATAGGCATGTGCCACTACACCCCAGCTAATTTTTGTATTTTTAGTAGAGATGGGGTTTCACCATGTTGGTCAGACTGGTCTTGAACTCCTGACCCCCAGTGATCTACCTGCTTTGGCCTACCAAAGTGTTGGGATTACAGCTGTGAACTACTGTGCCCAGCCCGTAAATGACATTGTTGATTTAGGTAAAGGTCATCAGTGGAAGGTTAATGAGGATCTTTACAATGGTAAATTCAGGTTGGCATCAACTGAACCACCTAAAACAGGGACAGCCACACATTTTATGATTTCTAATATGATGTAATATGAAGTACAGAGCATCACCTACGAAGTATATTCTTGCCAAAAAAATAAATAAATAAAGGTGAGCCTGAATCCAGTCAAGCCTTGAGAGCAGAATTCCAGCTCACATAAAATGCAAGAATATGGCTAGGCACGGTGGCTCATGCCCATAATCCCAGCACCTTAGGAGACTGAGTAGGGCAGATCACTGGAGGTCAGGAGTTTGAGACTAGCCTGGCCAACATGGTGAAACCCCCATCCCTACTAAAATACAAAAATTTTCTGGGCATGGTGGTACATGCCTGTAATCCCAGCTACTCAGGAAGCTGAGGCAGGAGAATTGCCTGAACCTGGGAGGCAGAGGCTGCAGTGAGCCAAGATCGTACCACTGCACTCTGGCCTGGGTGACAGAGTACGACTCCATCTCAAAAAAAAAAAAAAAAAAAAAAAAAAAAAAAAAAAAAAAACCCAAAAAAAAAAAAAAAAAAAAAAAAAAAGCAGGAATAAGTTAAATGACACCATATGCAAGAAAACAGACAAATCCAGAACTTCAGAGATTCTGCAGGACAATTGACCCAACTGCCTCAGCAAGTCAGACACAAGGGAAGATAGGGAAAAGATACTGCTCTATATTAAAAGAGATTAATACAGACTGAATTGAAGATGATACCAAGAAACTAGTGTTAGTATTGCTAGATGTGGCAATGGTATTGTTATGTAAGAAAATGCCCATTTTTTTTTAGAGATACATTCTGAAGTATGTAGGAATGTAACGATGTGATATCTTGGATTTATTTTAATAAACTACAAAAAGGGAAGAGAAGAAAAGAGAGATGGATGAAACAAATGGAGCAAAATGTTGATAATTGTTGAATCTGGCTGGTGGTTTATTACTGTCTACTGTGGTATAGGTTTGAAAATTTTAGAGGATTTTTATTTCACAGATAATTTCATATAGACAGGTTGACATTAGTATGTGGGGATAATAGCGGCTATCCCTAAGTGGCGAGATGACAGAGTAGATTTTCTTAATAAATTTTTGTATGGTCTACATTTCCTGCAATAAGCATGTACTGTTTATTTTTCATTTTGTACATTTTTTTACTTTAAGCATATTCTGCAATAAGCATGTTCATACTATTAAAAATGTAAGAAAGTTTTATATGAATATAGGACTAACCCTATTTACACTTAGTTTTCAGAGTTTATTTACAAGGCATGGTTTTCTGATCCTAACCTCCTTAAAAAATGGAAGGATAATTGCTTAACTATCAGGTTAGGACATGCTTTTTTTCCAGAGCAGCTGTAGCACTTTCAAAATTAGATCACTGGCTTATTTTTTCCCATAAAGGGCAGAAAAGCCTTTTTGTGAAATAAAAGTTTGTCCCAAATGAAGTCAGCTGTAGGATTATCTGTTAAGATTGTTGTGTATGGTTATCTCAATTCTCAATTGGTCTATTCCAGAATGTTGAAGTTTTGTGATTAAGGGAAGGCTCACTCTTACCATAAATGCGTTGTTTTGAAAGATTATCTATTGTCATACCCTACCATTCTTTTCAAAAGTTACTGAGTTAAAGTAAAATCTGAAGTAAAGATTACTGATGGGAAATTTATAGTGATAATCGTAATAGCAAACAATTATATTTTGCTTGGTATATGCCAGATGTTATTCTAAACGCTTTGTACATATTAACTAATTTAATCCACACAACAACCCTTTGATGGAGGTTTATGGTTATCCCCATTTTCTAGGTAAGGAAGCTGAGGCTCAGTGAAGTTAGTGACCTGTCCGAGGATTCAAACCCAAGGCACCCACAATGTCAGCTGCAGTGTTCTGCTACTGGAAACAGTGCAGCACAAAGGTGCCTAAGAATCTGCTGCCAAAGCTGTGGATAAAGTTAAGGCAACAGAGTCCTGACTTTTTAGAGCAAGGATGAAGTATGTAATCTTCTGTTTTAGGTGGAGATTCTGAGGATGATTCTGATTTTGGTGAGAGTGAGGATAATGATGAAGACTTCTCTATGAGAAAAAGTAAAGTTAAAGAAATTAAAAAGAAAGAAGTGAAGGTAAAATCCCCAGTAGAAAAGAAAGAGAAGAAATCTAAATCCAAATGTAATGCTTTGGGTAAGCTTGGTCCAAAACACTTAATTTTATAAAGGCAATGTATGTGGTTTATTTGCTGTATTTTTCTTATCTTTGCCTTTGTTCTCTTTAACATTTTCCTAATGTTCATTTCCTGTTAAAATATGTAAAAGGAAGGTAGGGGTGGAGAAGGGTGAAAAGCAGACAAGAATGCCGAGTCCTCTACCTATGCTAGCACTTATTATGTGACCTCACTTTGGTACTCATGGCCACTCTCTGTTGTCACCTGCATTCTACGGTGAAATACTGAGTCTCAGAGAGGTTAAATAATTCGTTGGAATTCTTACATCTAATAGGTGAGGGGCTAGAATTTAAACCCATGTTTGTCCATTCAGTGTCTAAGCTGTATCTTGGACCACATTTTCTCCAGGCAAAACAGGGAAGTTTGCATGATTCTAATTTTTTGCTTTTGTGCTTACTTAGTCTGATTTGAGAGCTCTTTTGCTATGTTTAGGGCCCTTTTTTAAAAATTTCTCCAAAACAAATTCCATTAGAAACTTTTTAGGATAAAACGTTTAAAACGTATGATGACTCAAACATGGAATACCTGTTTCTTGTGTAAAAGAAGTTAGGATATTTTTGAGTTCATAGAATATGATAGGTTATTGCAAAATATATCTGTCATTAACTGAATTTGTTTTTCTTGATAATCATTTTTATGTCTTAGTTTATTTAATGCATATGCTATTGATATTAAAAGTTCCATTATTTAGTCTTTCCATTTATTTATAAGAGCTGCTGTCACCTTAAAGAGCATGTTGCTGAGTACTTACTAAGAATTAAATGAGAATTAAGTACTGATTGAGTTTTATTCTTCTGTGTCCTATATTCTGAATTAATGAGGCTTTAGAGTGTTTTTTTTTAATTGATTACTTCATCTGGGTTCCAGAAATTAGATATTAAATACAAGGGCTTTTAGAGTTAAAACAGTATATTAGTTTCCTGTTACTGTTATAACAAATTACCACAAATGTGGTGTCTTAAAACAACACATATTTGTTATTTTACAGTTCTGAGTATCAGACGTCATAAGTGGTTGTCACTGGGCTAAAATCAAGCGGTCAGTACGACTGTGCTCTAGGAGACAATCCACATTCTTGCCTTCTAGCTCCTTGGGGGGTGCCTGCACTTCTTGGCTTGTGGCCCCTTCCACCTTCACAGAGCAATGGCAAGGACTTTCTCACATCATCTTACTTGACTCTGACTTTCCTCCTCACATTTACTTATAAGGGCCCCAGTGATTACATTGGGCCCCTCGAAATAATTCAGTATAATTTTCCCCGTCTAAGATTCTTAATTACATCTGCAAAGTCCCTTTGCCATGTAAGGTAACATATTCACATGTTCTGGTGATGAGGATGTAGACATCTGAGAAGCCAGTATTCTGCCTACTACAAGCTATAATATGAAAAAGTTATTAACACCATGAATATATTTTGTATTTTCTTTAGATGTTTGTATATGCTTCTTCACCAAGACACACTGATAACTAGAAATAAAATTTCAGTTCCCAAATTGGAATTAACCATTTAAAATCTTTTCGGTATCCCTTGGAGCAAGTTGCTTCACAACTGAGATTAATATACAATATTAGAAATAAAATTTAACCATTAAGTGATAGGATTAGGAATTAGGAAAAATTGGTATATTTAGTAATGTATTGGGTAAACTTTGAGAATTGTATCTAGCACTTGTCATAATTTTCCCTTGATAGAAAAAATGTTGAGAAATGTGCTGTCCAATATGGTAACCTCTAGCCATGTGTGGCTATATTACATTTAAGTTAATTTAAATTAAGTAAAATTTAAAAACCAGTTCCTTCGTTTTGCAAAGCCACATTTCGAGTGCACAGTAACTCTGTATAGCTAGTGGCTACCATATGGGACAGCACAAAACACAGAACATCTCTATAATTACAGAAAGTTCATTCAGACAGTGCTGATCTAGAGGATGCAGATATTAACATTAGGAAGAGTATATGGTGAGAATGTTCATATTCATATGCATTTAAATACCCCTAGTATCTCAAAACAAGCACTATCTTAAAGTGAACTTATATGCCACCTTTCCTCCTCCCTCCCCACCATGAAAGAGAGAGAGAAAGAAAAAGAAAGAAAGACAGACATACTTCCAGCCTTGTGTTCATTCTCTAGATAAATGGCACCAGCAAGCATGTCATGCCTGTGCCCATGACAGGAATTGCAAGTCATGGATTATTTCTTCGTCTCCACTGCTGCCTCCCACCTATCTATTTTTGCTAAAACATAGCTGATGTGCTGTTTTCCTTCTATTCTCCACCTTAGTAGGCCCCAGTTTCCTCTTACCTGAATGCCATAATAGTCTTCTAAGGGACCTACTTCTCCTACACTACCACCAGAAAGATGTTTTTAAAATGCAAATCACTCCCGAGGAAAATGTATGTGTGATCATGACTAGCTAGACTCTTTTACATGGTTCACAAAGCTCTTCATAAGTGATCTATACCCTGTATCTATCTCTCACCTTTCCTACCCTTGAGATTTCTGCTCCAGCCATATACTGAACCAGTCAGTACTACTGGCCCTAGAGCTTGGTGATCCTCCATCTTTGCCCGCTGTACTCCCTCTGCCTGGAAAGCTTCCCTCAATTTACCTTTACTCTTCAATCTTGATTGGGTTCAGACCATCCTCACTGACCTCCTTCTAACTTCAAAATGCATACACCCAGATTATAGTTTCCTTTCCTACTTGGCATACCTCTAGAGTCTGTCATATCCCTTACCACACTGCAATTTACACATCTTTACTTTCCTGTTCTTTCCACTAGAGTCTAGTGACTAGACCATAAAGTCCTTGGGACCAGGGGCCACGAATGATACTGTTTGTAACTCTGGAGCCTGACACATGGCCTCACTGACACATACCAACAAGACACTATTGTGTAATGATTGGTTATAAGGATGGACTTTGGAGGAAAATCTGGTTTCTAAGCTTAGACACTTAACCAGCTGTCAGACTATAGTCAGATTGCTTAACGTCTCTGTTTCCTTCTCTGATAGTGGGAAGAGTAATATCTGTATTGGAGTTGTTGTAAAAGGTTAAAGGTAATGTGTGTGATATGCCCACCCACTACCCGGCATATTAATGCTTTTAAAAGATGGCTGTTCTTAGGCTCTCAATAAATGTTTGTTGATTAATAAGTTTATTTTTTATATGATTATGTAACATTATAATTTTTACACATACATGCTAGACTTTTTCTTCCTGAATGACAAACTTTTTTACATTTATTTTTCAAATAAGTGACTTCGATAGACTCTACTCCAGCTGCTGTCAAATCAGAATCTCATTCCTCGCCAAAAAAGGTTTCTCTTTCTTCAGATGCCACTAGGAAACCGTTACAAATATGCAGTCCTTCAGCTGAAAATAAGAGACCTAAATGGGTGCCACCAGGTATGGTATATTTATCATCAAGGGCAGTAGCTTGGAAAATTATCACTGGTAAATTTTTTTCCTAGTTATAAATGTCATGTGTGAGCATTTCCCTATATTATTACATATTCTTCAAAACCAAATTCTGGTTGCTGCATTTATTTAACCATTCCCTTATTAGACATGCAGGTTTATGATTTTTTAGTGTTCTAAGTAAGATTGCAATAAGCACAAATGTCCTTATTTTAGAAATCTCTGAGCACATTACTGATTATTTTCCTAGGATAAAATTTCTACTAGGATAATTACAGTGTTAAAGGGTATAAACATTTGAGATTCCTGATATATGTATTTTTGGCAGCACATCTTTTGCTCAAGACCTGCTTGACCTCCACAGTCTGACCGAAGCCTTGCGATCTATATGTGGCAATTCTAGCATTTAACAAATGCCCTAGCAAAGTCAACCTCTGACTTTTACATGTTTCACTTCTCTTTGTTTTCTTTTGCTCCACAGCCAAGGCTCATGGATCCTTCAAGAATTCTTTGACCTTCACCCTTCTTGACGTTACTAAAACCTGAATCTAGGCCCAAATTGTTGCTACCTTCCTAACCAGTCTTGTCTTTGCTTTCTCTCATCCGTGGACCCTCTAATTCAGTGAAACCCTCTATTCAGTGAAACACTTTTTGGCTCTCAAACATGTTATATGTTTTACTCTCTCAGGGCCTCTCTTTATCCTCCTCTGCCTGGTATATCTTTCTTCATATGTTCCCTCTCCTTTCCTAAGCCCTTCCAATTCTACTCCTGTTTTTCTTTTGAGTGCCCTTTTTTGATTCATCCACAGTCGTCACTCCCCTGATGACTAGTATTCAGATTTAGGCCTGAACTGTGAGGCTACATGATTACTTAACTAACAGAGTCTTAATTTCATCATATGAAATATTGGAAACAAATATAGTCTTTAAAATCCATTCTGGTTTACAAATTCTAAGATTTTTAATGAGGACCTAAACGCTCTTTGGAGAAGAAAAGGAGGGAAGATTAATTACTGAAAAAATGATGTCATATCATTCAAAGAGTAATACTTCGTATATTTCTAAGAATAATTAGTGCTTCCCCAATGAAAGAAATGTAAAAGAAATGACATAACTGTAGAAATTTAAAAGTAGCGTAATAAAAAAGATACAAGGAAACAGTAGAATGATGGATAAAGAGTTAGTATCATAAAGCACAAAGTGCTTATAAAGTCAGTATGTGATGGGGTCAGGCAAGTGATGTCACGGGTGAGTTGGGCACATGGAATAGACTTGGGTGAGTAGGAATTTTGTTGGACTCAGGAGCACAAACCCTTTGGAAGGAAGCAGCTGCTACTCAGCTCTGTCTTATAAAGGATTATGGGCCTGGTATTTCTAGATCTGATTTTTGCTTTCAAGAGTAGCCAGAAATCCAGATTTTAATATGAAATCTGCTAATCTTTGTAAGTTGATTTTTTTTTTTTTTAAGCACCATGTGAACCAAACAATATATCTGAGAGCTAGATTTGGCCCACAGATTGCCAGTTTGTTACCTATCTTATACAACTGGAGAAGACCGTCAATATCCCAAAAGTAAAATCAGCCAGGGGCATAACTATACCAGTGTCCCCAAGAACTATTAATATGACTAGAAAATAGGAAGCATTTCAGTCTCACTGGTAATTAAAGAAATGTAAATTAAAATAAAATATTATTTTATACCTCTCAAACTAGAAAATGATAAAACAGTATAGTCTGAGTTATAGGGTAGCAGGTATAATTATTTTAAATTTATAATACTGTTGTGTAGGTGAGCAACTACAGTCACCATCAACTGTGAATATTAATGTGGATAATTTTGAAATAGATGGAAATAACTGCTACATAGGGTAATAGTATAAATGAAACTAGTATAAATAAATAAAAACAATGTTTGCCACTTTAAACGGTATTTAATAATTGAAAACTAGACTATTCAAGGACTACTTGTAAAAATTGAAGGACCTTAAAAATGCATTTGCTTTTTATTTGACTTTAGAAATTATCATGGTATGCATTTCTTTATGCCTTTACAACTAGTGTTATTTGTTCCCAGCTTTCCTTTTTCGGCTTTCGTGGTGAAGTTTAAGTATCATTAGCTTGACTTCTGGGTTGTTTGGAAATAGGCAATATTATATTATTTCTGCTCTTTAGTACATTTCATTCTTTTGATCTCATTTATTGTTTGATAGACTCTGGAAAGCAGAATAATGCTTAACTACCTTTTTTTCTTTTTGGCTTCTTGTGTTAAATTAATCTTTGTTAAGAGATTTCTGACATAATCAGCATTGCATCATGTGTTTCCTTTCAGCGGCATCTGGAGGTAGCAGAAATAGCAGCAGCCCCGTGGCAGTGGTGTCTGTGAAGTCTCCAAATCAGAATCTCCGTCTTGGCTTGTCCAGATTAGCACGAGTTAAGCCTTTGCATCCGAATGCCACTAGCAGCTGAGTGTGGTACCAGAGGAATGTTTGGTTGGGAGAATCACAGCTTTACAATGGTGTTTATATTTGATTTATGTTTATATTTGAGGCAGGTATTGTAATATAAAGGAGTCCATTACCATGTCCTATAAATGATCTCTAGCCATTTTATGTTTATGTTCTCTGTAAAGCTATTCAAGACTTCAGTGAGAGTTTTGTTTATAAGAACTGTCTTCTCATGCCTTTCCTTGTGAAGAGCATATTCTATTTTTCTATCAGTTCTACATGAAGGAAGTCCACATCACATGCTGTTCTTTTCTAGTTACATGATGTGCCTTTCTAGCTTTAGCTAGTTTATAGCACCTTAACTGTTCAGTTTTATCTGGCAGAGGAAACATTCTTATTTTTCAGAAGACATTTCTGAAATCTTATAAGCTACTTAAGCTACCTTGTCAGTTTTATTGCAAAGGTTTTTTGTATTTTAACCAAATCTTTTTATATTACGAATTTGGAAATATTTTACACACTAAAATGGTTGTGGTTGTATGGCATGCATCTCCTATGTAGATGGTTACTCTATAGCAAATAGAATTTAAAGACATTTTATTAAGTCTTCATTGTCAAAACCTTTAATAAAAGTGGAAATATTTTGAAATGCTCTTTGCCTTGATGCCACTGCATACACCTGTTCCTGATTGTCCACAGTTCATGATAAAATGAGAGCTCTGCAGAGAATGTTACCATTTTGTTGTAAACATGAACAAGGGAAAGCTGTTTCTTCAAGTAGTCACTTTTTGTTAAGTTCTTTAGAAAGAAGTTGTCAAGCACTTAGTCAACCCTATTGTGATATTAGATAATACAGCTTTTCAGGAAGCTTAGATTTGAATTTACTTTGAAAAACAATTGTAATGAGTATTTTATATTCATGGTGAGAATTTCAACTAGCTTCTGATCAATTTTTAATAAAAAATTTTCAAATCATGTTAACTGTTAAAAAATATATAACAACTCAGTTTTTCTTGGTTTATTGAAATGTCCATGTTAATGTGAAAATAATTAATTTAGAATTGTGATTAAAGTGAGCATTTGTCTACTGCTATGTACACCTTTTCTTATGTAGTGTATATTTTTATAGTCATATACCAGCCCCCAACCTGCCCTACCTGTCTCCTTTTTAAAAACATATTTTCCGGTTATGTAGCATTGAGGTACTCTATTTGGTGCAGATCAACAATAAATAAGAGCCTACTCTGTATTAGGTACTGATATAATTGATTAATCATCTGGCACTAGCTTAATGACCTGTTTTGCTATGTTATTCTTATTTATAGTTTATTTTTTGGGGGGAGTTGTTGAAAATTGCCTCAAAGTATGTTAAAATCAGTCTGGCTGAAGGCACTGGTACCTTCATGTTGCCAAACCCAGTGTACAGTTTTCTCACCTAATCTTATACACCCTGTGCATTATATGCTGATGAAAACATTTTATTTCCTTGGCTCACGTGAGACGTTTCTTTGTCATTTTCTTCCCATCTCCATGCCTACTCTTCATTATTTTGAAGCTTTCTAATCTTTTGTGTCACCTGTACCTACTTGTCTTACCAGTTTCACGTTCTATGCAAACTCCAGTGGTCACTTATGCAACAGTGACTGCCACATCAGTATCTTTACCCTACACCTTGCTCTTGACACAAAACCTGTGGATGGTCCACTGACAATTTGATGTACTGGATCAGTCACTGAATTCAGGCAGATCACGAGGTCAGGAGATAAAGACCGTCCTGGCTAACACGGTGAAACCCCGTCTCTACTAAAAATACAAAAAATTGGCCAGGCTTGGTGGCGGGCACCTGTAGTCCCAGCTACTCAGGAGGCTGAGGCAGGAGAATTGCTTGAAGCTGGGAGGCAGAAACTGCAGTAAGCTGAGATCGCACCACTGCACTTCAGCCTGGGTGACAGAGTGAGACTCCATCCCCCGCCAAAAAAAATTCAACCTCTCCTACCCCTGACAACTTCCCTACTGTGTTTTCTGTTGGTAAATGAATGGCCCTGCGATCACCGCAGGTGCCAAAGGTAATCCTGGGATTGAATCTTCTCTCGACCTTCACATCCAGTCACCAAGTCTTAACTCCATTTCCTAAATTTCTGAAAGCTAGGCTTCCATGTGCTCTCACTTACTCTGAAACATCAATACTCACTATTTCTAACAGGCATCCTTGCCTTGATTCCTAACCTACTTGGGCCTACCTTCCATTGTTACTGCCACAGAGGGTTTTGTAAAATAAAGTCAGCATGAACAACCCTCTACAGTCCACACACATAAACCTTGCCCTGGTCGAGTTCACAAGCTACTTCGTGTCTGACTGGCCCCTTCCTGCTGTTTCAACCTTGTCTGCACATGTGCACCTTTGACACCTGCCCCACTAAACTGGGTGCTGGCACAATGGCGCCATGCTTTTCCATGGCTCTGGCCTTCAGACTAGGACTTGCTTCCTTTACGTAGCTAACTGCTACCCGTCCTTGAAGACTCAAATTCATCTCAACTCTTTCAGAAGGCTTCATTTGAATGTCTTTTCTCCCTGGACCAAACTGTGTGCTTCTCCAAGTCAACCGACTGTCATTCAATTATAAATTTCCCTTACTTTTCATGCTTTCCTACAACCTGGTACAGAGTAAGCGCTCAAAAAGTGTTCAGCTGATGGATGGATTTTACCCGGAACTTTTGCGACGCACTCTTTTTTTTTTCCTTCAAAAAAACTTCTTTTTTTTTTTTTTTTTGGAGACGGGGTTTCGCTCTTGTTACCCAGGCTGGAGTGCAATGGCGCGATCTCGGCTCACCGCAACCTCCGCCTCCTGGGTTCAGGCAATTCTCTTGCCTCAGCCTCCTGAGTAGCTGGGATGACAGGCACGCGCCACCATGCCCAGCTAATTTTTTGTAGTTTTAGTAGAGACGGGGTTTCACCATGTTGACCAGGATGGTCTCGATCTCTTGACCTCGTGATCCACCCGCCTCGGCCTCCCAAAGTGCTGGGATTACAGGGGTGAGCCACCGCGCCCGGCCCAAACAAACTTCTAAATAGAGACGGGGGTGGTGGGTGGTGGGGCAGGGGGCGGTCTCACTGCATTGGCCAGGCTGGTCTTGAACTCCAGACCTCAAGTGATCTCCTGCCTGGAACTGCGGAAGCGCTGGGATTGCAGGTGTAAAACCACCGCGCTGGGCCAGAACTTTTGTGATGCAATTCTGATAACCACAGGCTTTGTTTGAAGAAGGGAAGAGTAGGGATAATTTCACGTGTCTGGTCTGGGCAACCAACATGAAGCTCTTTATGCTGGGATTTTGTTCAATTCTTGCCCTGTACTTTAAAGAAATAGGGCAAGAGAATGCGAGTAGGAGGATGAGAAATATGTTCTTTAGGCTGCTGCTCTGCAAGGTGATTTTGGGACTGAGGAAGCGCTTTCAGCTCCGGAGTCACAGAAGGGCGGAGGCCGTTTCTATAGCGATGGGACGGGCGTGGCCGTCTCCCGCACTCCGCCAGGCGCTCCCAGCCTCCCGCAGCGGCCGGCGGTCAGCGCCCGCCTCCTGCAGCTCCGCTCGCCATCTACCCGCAGCAGAATAAAAGGACCGCGGAAGCTCTTAATTCGCTAGCATTCTGGCAAGAGTACGAGCCAGCTAGGGTCCACTACGCTCTTCTAGGTGACAAAGCTGGGAGACGGGGTCGTGGGGAAGAATGAAGAGCGCGCGGAAGGCAAGAGTAGACTGGGGAGTGTGGGTCAGAGGGAGCGGGGCGGGGTGTGGTGCGCAGACAAGGAAAATACAGTTGTAGTTTTTGCAACAGCCGCATCCCCGGAATCCAACATCACTATACTTTTCTGTTAAGATGCTGATGCATCGCCGACTCCAGCTGAGTGCGGGACAGGGAGTGAGGGCTTCTGAGGAACTCATCAGACCTACCCTGGAACTGTCCTTCCAGCCCTCACTGGCACGCCGGACTTTATTTCTCCCTTTCTTTCTCTTATTTACTGCATGTCCACTTGGTAGCCCTAACTGTGTCCATGACCACACGCCTCGCGTTGAGGCTCTGGCAGGCATTAACCATGTTCCCACCCACCCCATATGCCTGGGCACCTCTGTGCTCAACCAGAGCCCAGCGCCTGTCACAAAAGCACGCTAAGGTGTGTGTAGATCATACACCCAGAGCTGCCGCTCTGAGGAAATTCCCAAAATTAGCAAATCTCTCCTTTAAAAAGGGATGAACAATGCACAATTTGAGGGTTTTTGAAGGCTATTTTGTGACATTTGCTGCATTTGAAATGTCCAGCAGCTCCTCAGAGCTTAGGAAAATTGTGACTCCTCTGACATGTCTTAAGCAACGGACAGTATCACCAATATTTTGTTTGTTTTTTTGAGACAGAGTTTTGCTCATTGCCCAGGCTGGAGTGCAATGGCACAATCTCAGCTCACTGCAATCTCCACCTCCCGGGTTCAAGCTATTCTCCTGTCTCACCCTCCTAAGTAGCTGGGATTACAGGCATGCACCACCACGCCTGGCTAATTTTTTTGTATTTTCAGTAGAGACGGGGTTTCTCCATATTGGTCAGGCTGGTCTTGAACTCCCAACCTCAGGTGAACCGCCCGCCTCGACCTCCCAAAGTGCTGGAATTACAGGTGTGAGCCACCACACCCGGCCACCAATATTAATTCAAGCTTCACTGTCCCGGATTCACTGTCTAGGCTTAAGCAAAGACTTGGCAAAAGCAGGAAGCCATTTCGTGGAAAAGTTCAAACAGCGGAAACAACAAATGGAAATATCTTTTGTCTTGCTTGAGCAATTTAATCACCTACACGTGGTTGGTATGTAAAACCTCATGGTTCTAAGAAATTCTTCAAGCATGGGCTCTGGCTGATGGGTTCTATTACTTACATCTCGTTTCTCGTTATTTTTGGTTCTGATGGAGAAAGCAGAGATAAACCGGAAGGGAATCTCTAGCAGTATGCCAGCCACTCTTCCCTGACTTTGCCTTCTCCAACTCCACATATTGTTGTCTACAACTTGGCTAGAATCCATACTTCTCAAGCATGCGGAGGACCCGGCACTGGGAATTAGTGGTTTTAGCTGACTCCAAGCCCATTGTGAGTGTGTTGTGGTAACTCCCCAAAGAGCAAACGCTGGTGGAGGCTGCATTAATAGAAATGCAATGACCGCATCAAAGGATATGGCCTTGCTGCCTGACTTAGCAATGATTAGAACATAATCCAGACTCTAGAGACTATAGCCACTTTGAGATCATAAAAAACTAGAAAATAAGAACAACCACAAGAAGACTGTCTCTGTCAGGCCTGGATGTGCCATCATACGAAGACAGGTTTGAAAACACTTCACAGGATGCCTGGAGATGAGGAGGTGCAGGGGAGAGAAACAGGCTTTTTTCTACTCAGGATTGGAACATTCAAGAACTCTTGAGTAGGAAAGAGACAGATTTGTTCCTTTGTACTCTGCAGAGGATAGCAAGGATCAGTGGGGGAAATTTTGCTCAACATCATTTATTTTTCCAAGAAATATTTATCAAGCACCAACCATATGTAAATTAACAGCCGAGTGTGAAATGGGTTGCCTAGAAAAACAGTGCAGTCTGTCACAGAAATATTCCAGCCTAGATAGAGTGATCGTCAGGGATGCCATAGGAAGGACTCTCCCCCTGGGTGGGAAGATAGATGAGATGGTCTCCAAAACCACTTCTAGCTCTTTAGAGTCTGGGAATCAGTGAACCTTCAAGAATTTCAGGGATATATGCAAAGGGTCCAAGGAATTCTCTATGGCTGAAATGACTGTGACTTAAAATACAGTTAGATAGAAGAACTAAGACACAGTGTTCAATAAATCAGCAGAGTGACAATGGTAAACAATGATCTGTTGTATATTTCCAAATAACTAGAAGAGAATACTTGGAAACCCTGACTTGATTATATATTATATAAATGTATAAATATATACATCTATTATGTATCAATTAAAAATGAATATAACTTAAGTTCATTAAATACATTATCTCCTGTTCACAGAATGCAAAGGAATCCCTGCAAATCCTACTTTGCCACACTTTCTGCCCCAAAGACAGCCCCCAGGGCATAAAGATCAAGCTACTGTCAATTGTAGTAGAAATACTAAAATCATAACAGATACATCTCAAAGGATTTGTTTCCTTTCTGGATATTGAAGTACTTTATGCATAGATAATGTGTATGTATTCATATAAAATCCTATGCAGGGCAGTAAGGCTGGCACCTCTGTTTGTGGATCTGTCTTGCCCTTAAGACTTTGAACTCCTTGAAAACAAGGATTCTGTTTTATTTATCTTTGAATCCTCCATGCTTAGCACAGTAGCTGGCACACAGTGGATGCTCTGAAATTTTTTGATGAATTAATCTATGTTAGATTTCTCTTCCTTCCGCAAATTTGTACCAAGTTTTCTTTTTTTTTTTTTTTTTTTTTTTTTTTTTTTTTTTTTTTTTTTTTTTTTTTTTTTTTTTTTTTTTTTTTTTTTTTTTTTTTTTTTTTTTTTTGAGACGAAGTTTCGCTCTTGTTACCCAGGCTGGAGTGCAATGGCGCGATCTCGGCTCATGGCAACCTCCGTCTCCTGGGTTCAGGCAATTCTCCTGCCTCAGCCTCCTGAGTAGCTGGGATTACGGGCACGCGCCAGCATGCCCAGCTAATGTTTTGTATTTTTAGCAGAGACGGGGTTTCACCATGTTGACCAGGATGGTCTCGAACTCTTGACCTTGTGATCCACCCGCCTCGGACTCCCAAAGTGCTGGGATTACAGGCGTGAGCCACCGTGCCCGGCCTGTACCAAGTTTTCAATAGACAAGTCACTGTCCTCACCCCAAAAGGAATTTTTAAAAAAAGCAGGCTTAACATCTATGTTCTCAAAATACAATCATATGAGACAAAAATATATATACACTTAAGATAATTAAGTTACACTAAAGCTCTTGACCAAGTGAAGAAATGAGTTAGACAAAAGAGCTGTTGAACACTTGAGGAAAGAGAGGAAGGGGAAGGGGAACACTGACCTGCATGGAAGATGAAGATGAGGATGGCCACACTTTTGGTTTCAGTTCTCAAAGGAACAGTCACTCTAGCTCTGAGCTGAGTTTATTATCTTCAATCTTTCGTGCAACAAGTTACAAACGAAATATAAAAAGCATTTTAATTCTTTTCCACATAGCTCACCACATATTTTGAGGATAAAAAGGGAGCATTTGCAAAGCTTTGAGCAAGGGTTAAATTGTACTGTTGGAAGCCAGATTTTGTGCATTAAAAAAAGAAAGGCACAAAATAGTTTAATAATCACAGAATTATCCAAGGGATGGCAAATTTGGAATAAGTCACAACAGATTTTTTTTTTTCAGTCTTGTCAGTATTTTTGTAGAATTAAAGAAATGTAGACCCGAAAAGGACTTTAGAAATCATCTGGTCCAGTCTCATCGTTTTGCAGATGAAGAAACTGAGCACAGAGAGGATAAACGACTCATTCAAAATCATGGCACTGTGTGTTAGGGGGCTTTGAGACAAGACTCCATGATTCCACAGCATTTCCTTCAGGGCTTGCTCTTTCTCTACCTCCAGAGTTGTCAGCGCTCAACAGAGGAAAGGGCTCTAGTTGTTTGGAAGATTTCACATTCACTATTTTTTTTTTTTTTTTTTTTTTTTTTTCTTTTTTTTTTTTTTTTAAGATGGAGTCTCACACTGTTGTCCAGGCTGAAGGGTGGTGGTGTGATCTTGGCTCGCTGCAACCTCTGCCTCCCAGGTTCAAGAGATTTTCTCCTGTCTCAGCCTCCCGAGTAGCTGGGATTACAGGCGCATGCCACTGCGCATGGCTAACTTCCTTCATATTTTTAGTAGAGGTGGGGTTTCGCCATGTTGGCCAGGCTGGTCTCAAATTCCTGACCTCGGGTGATCCACTCGCCTTGGCCTCCCAAAGCGCTGGGATACAGGTGTGAGCCACTGCGCCCTTCGCACATGTACTTTCATAGTCTCCTACATCTCTGTGAAGTAAAGGAAGAGAACACTCCATACAGAGTCTTGACAGGAGAAACTATTGTATTCATTTTTGCCCAATGTTGAGATTTTACAAATCCCATGTCCAGTTGATGGCCAAAATTCTACCTGTTCTGTCTCCCAAATCTTTCCCAAGTTCATACTTCTCTCCTCACTGTCACTGCCTTAATTGAGGCTCTCATTACCTCTTATCTAGACACCCCAAATGACTTCCTAGTTCCTCCAGATTGTGCTTCATGATATTATGAGAGAGATGGTACCAGATTACAAATCTCGTCTTTAGCCCAGGCTTAGCGTAGCCACGTAGGCCCTAAGACTCCAACTTGGACTATGTGACCCTTTACAATCTAATCTACCTCCCTGGCCCTCCACCAGCAATGTCCAAGGACAGTGCTCAGAATTTCTGGAAAAGACAATGTTCTTTCATGTCTATGTTCTTTGTGTGTCCTCCTCCATCTGCCCTTGACACCCCTGCCTGCCCTCCTCATTCTTCAGACATGGTTCTATCCTGTTCAACCATGAAGGCTTCCTCAGCTCCCCCAGCTGACCGAGTCAACACCTTGAAGCATGCTCCGTGAGCCGGTTGCACAAGCCTGCATTATTAATACATCGATCACATGCATCGTCATGATCTACTTTCTTCTATATAGCTCCTTTCCTGGATAAGGAGTTCTCTTTGAGGGCAGAGACCATGTCTAGTTTATCAGTGGAATTGTCTCAGCAAATGTTTATAGAAAGGAAGGAAGGGAAGGAAGAAGTGGAACTATGATCATAAACAGAGAAGCTACTGGTCATTTTTGTTTGCTTTTGTGCAGGATATTTTCATATCGTATGTATGTGTGTGTGTTAAAATTACCGTTCCCACTCACCTCCCCCAGCCCGACTTCTCAGAAGTCACTATTACAGTTCATTTCTTCCAGATCTTTCAATATGCCTGTATAAAGTCCTGAAAGCATTTTGGTTTTTGTTAAATAAATATAGACATATTACACACATATTCTACTGTTTTTACTCAATACATGATAGGCACACATAAAGATCTATCTTTTTAAATGACTGCATTATATTTCATAAAACGTATGTGTGCCAAGTGTTTTGACTTTCCATTATGGACAGCTTCTGATTTTTCCATAGTGATGCTGCAACAAATACTAGCCTGACTTTTCTTCAATCCTCTGAATACTTTCAAAGTAGTGGAGCCATCGTCATGTACATAGTGTGTGCGAGAGCCTGCCAGTGGAGTGATTTGTAGAAGCTGTGATAACATTTGCATTGGTTCCTGTTCTGCCCCTGTTTCTTGTATTCTTGATTCCCTTAGCTCTTGGTTAAGATTAGAGGCTGAAAAGGGACTTGCAAAGGACACAGAGCAAGCAGTTTCAGCAGTGCTCTCCTAATGTAACAGGGAGTGTGGGTGTCCCGAGAGCCCTCTAAGACTCACCTTCCACTTGCAGAAATTACTGCTGACACTAGATTCCATAAATGTATGCAATGTTTTTTTGTCTTGCAGTAAGTTAATTATTCATAGAACTGTGCTCTGAACAGAAAATGCAAACATGACCAAATGAGGCTTAGAGAAAGTGTTTCCACCAATTGTCCCCCTTTTCTTTTTCTATATGCGTTAAACTATCCAAGTAGCCCACAAATATGCCCATCTTATAGGGGGATGTTATGTTTGTGGCAAAAGCATGAAGTTTACTTTCCAGTTAACTGGGGAAATGGGTTTTTTCGCTCTTAGTTTCTTAAACCCCTAATCATTTGATTATCTCCTCCTTTCCTGGCTTCTGTCTTTTGCTCTGACCTCCTGACCTCATGTGGCCATGAGAAGGGAAGCAAGGGAGAAGCAAAGACCTTGCTCCTGCCTTTAGGCCTGTTGCCTTCTTTTCTTCAAACCTGCCTGCTTTCTCCTGTCCCTGAGAGTGTGGGCCATTACTTAGATTTACTCCTCCTGCCAATTTATTTTTTCCTCCCCCTCTTGCAGGACTCAAATGGATGCTAAAAAGCCAAGGAAATGCAATACAAAGTATGCTAAGGTAAGATCTTTGAATTTTCATTGGGGAAGTGAGGTATTGCAAGGACCTAGGGACTCAGGATCCAGTGCGGATGGTTGTACTCCAAGCACCTCTGGGGACAGTGCAAAGGGAGAGGTGTGAGGGATCACGCTGATTGGCAGGGCCAGATCTGGGGGTGGGTGTGGAAGGAAAATCAGCAGAAGGGTGAGGCCTTAATCTAACAGGTGAGGTATATTCCAGAAGACCCTGGGTGAGGGCATCTATGGTATCTTTTATAAGCAGGATCCTACCAGAAGTGTCCTGGAATAGTTCAAGAACATTTCCAGAAAAGATCTGCTTTTTTTTTTCCTAACACAGACATGGTGTCTTTCCCTTTACTCTGGCTCAAAAACTAGTGCAGTGCCACTGCACTGAAGTTAAAATTGTGATGGGATGACTTTGTGATAACCATCTATGGGATCAACTTCTAAATCAGGTGTATTTTTATAATCTAACAGCACTCAGTTTGAATTTCTTAGTTTGTTCAAAAGATCACATTGTTTGGGGTCTTTATCCTGAAAGTTTTGCAGCAAACTTCAGCCCAAAGCACTCAGGTTTGACTTCTGAATCCTGCCTGCACCACTGATTGGAGAATCGGAGTTCAGCAGCCTACCCAAGGCCTAGCAAAAACTGTCCTATAAATCACATACACTTCCTTAAAATTATGACTTTAGGTTTTCTCTTCCAAGCCCTCTTCCTGATTTAACCCTAGTATTGTCCCTCTGGGGATTAGAACTCATACAAACAGACCCTAAGGCTCTAGCCCGCTACCACTGCCACTACCACGTATAAGGAAACACCTTTAAGCCGGGCGCGGTGGCTCAAGCCTGTAATCCCAGCACTTCGGGAGGTCGAGGCGGGTGGATCACGAGGTCAAGAGATCGAGACCATCCTGGTCAACATGGTGAAACCCCGTCTCTACTAAAACTACAAAAAATTAGCTGGGCATGGTGGCCCGTGCCTGTAGTCCCAGCTACTCAGGAGGCTGAGGCAGGAGAATTGCCTGAACCCGGGAGGCGGAGGTTGCGGTGAGCCGAGATCGCGCCATTGCACTCCAGCCCAGGCAACAGAGCAAAACTCCGTCCCAAGAAAAAAAAAAAAACGTTTATTTTGCAATTTACAGGTGCAATTTTGAATACCTAAAACAAACTTATTTTGATAAAATAAAAAGTACTATAAAATATTTGAAATAATAAATCTCCAGCAAAACATGATAATAGAATAAAGATGGCATTCTTTTCAAGTGTTAAAATATGATGCAAACAGAACAGTCTTGGTTATGATTTTATTTTAGCAAACTCATCATGAGGTTTGCAACTTGCACTTTTCTAAGCTGCTAGAGTGCACGTTTATTGAATGCTGAGGTGACTCACACATGTGCCTTAGCGGCAAGTGCTATTATTATCCTCATTTTACAGAGGGGGAAATTGATATACAAGCAAGGCCAACTAGCCCGTGGTTATAATGCCAGTGAGTGGAGGATGGAATTCAAACCCATATTCTCTTTTAAATGTTATTTAAAAAATTTTTGAAAGTAGAGACAAGGGCCTTGCTGTGTTGCCCAGACTGGTCTTGAACTCCTGGGTTCAAGCAATCATCCCACTTTGATCTCCCAAACTGCTGGGATTACAGGTGTGAGCCGTCACACCCGACCAAATCCATATGCCTGTCTTTTGCATAATGACAGCTCTGTTAAATGTTTTTCTGTAAAGTTCCTTGTACATTACAATTAATTTTGAAGAAAACAAACTCTGTTGCAGTTACAATGATAGAAATTGTCAAAAATAAAGTAAGTCTGGGCATGATGATTCACCCCTGTAATCTCAGCACTTTGGGAGGCTGAGGTAGGAGGATCACTTGAGCCCAGGAGTTTGAGATCAGCCCGGATAACATAGCAAGACCCCGTCTCTGCAAATAATAATGACAATAATAAATTAGCTGGGTGTGGTAGTGCACACCTGTAGTCCCAGCTACTTGGGAGGCGAGGTAGTAGGATCTCTTGAGCCCAGGAGGTTGAGACTGCACTGAGCCGCGCTTGCACCACGGCATCCAGCCTGGGCAACAGAAGAAAACTCTGTCTCAAAATAAATAATAAAACAAAATAAAAACGCCACATTCAAAATTGATTTGCTCATGTTGTATTTTACAATAATTTGTAAAATTATTTTGTAAAATAATTTGTAAAATTATTTTGGCAAATTTGCAGTATCATCTAAAAATACTCTTTAAACTTAAAACTACTGTCTTCATATTGCTAGTCACTCTAATGGGTCTTAAATAAATCTTTTACTGTCTACCGGTTTTCCTCAATGGACTTCTCATCCAATTGACCTTAAAAGGTTTAAGTAAGGAAATGCAAACAAGTCAGTAACTGGTTTCTGCACATGAAGTCTTGGGTTTCAGTGGACAGTTGTGATACTAATTGGAGAAAGAAAATGAATTGTATGAATTATAATACCTTCATCTAAAAAAACACTGAAGAGAGAGCTATGGATGTTAGCATGTCTACTGCCCCAAGCAGGTGTTAAGAGGACAACTTAAATATTTAAATAAATTAATCATAATTTATGTTTTCACAGTATTTAAAATTACAAATGGCAAGTGTGATATTTATAATAACCAAGTATTCACATATTTTAATGTGGATCTTGGTAACATTTCAGCCAAGGGAAATTTTAAATTGTGATTTCACTTGACTTTCAGACAATAGTGTAGCCCTCTCTCTAGTAATCTGGAGTTCTTTTCAGAATGCTCTATGCATTTGGCTAACACGAGGTAAAACCTTGATGCCAGTGGAGGTTCCCTATCCTTTTTGCTTAGCTGGCAAGGATCAAAGAACTCTCAGGAGGCCGGGAGCGGTGGCTCACGCCTGTAATCTCAGCACTTTGGGAGAGAGAGGCGGGTGGAACACCTGAGGTCGGGAGTTCGAGACCAGCTTGACCAACATTTCAAAACCCTGTCTCTACTAAAAACACAAAATTAGCCGGACCTGCTGGCGCACGCCTGTAATCCCAGCTACTCGGGAGGCTGAGGCAGGAGAATCTCTTGAACCCGGGAGGCGGAGTTGCGGTGAGCCAAGATCCAGACACCATTGCACTCCAGCCCGGGCAATAAGAGCGAAACACCGTCTAAAAAAAAAAAGAACTTTCAGGAAAACGCTCCGTGTTGTATTTATCCTAACTGCTGGCAGGGAGAACAGAGGTCTTTTGGTCCTCAGTCATCTCAACCAGTAGGCTGGAGGACTTCTGGCTTTTCTGCATCTCAGCGTTGCCTCTGCTGGTTTCCGGGACTTGAGAAGCTAGCTGAGCTCCAGGATCACAGGTTAGGCTATGCCAGGAAGAGAACCTGGGAGAGAGTCCTAGGGAGGGAAGCTGTTAATTTAGGATGTTACATTTCAATCTCCCTGACAACCACAAGATGCTACAAAGTACATCAAGAATCATCCTGAAGACACATTTGCATTTTCAGCATCAGAAGCGTAGGTACTTTTTCTCAGTTAATTTCTTAGATCCTTTCACTTGCCGAATATCACCTCCTTAGAGAGGCTTTCTTTCCCCACCCTTTCTAATTACAAATCTGTTTGCTTACTTGTTTATTGTTGGTCTTGCCCTCCGGAACTGCACTGTCCAATATGGTAACCCTTGGTACATGGCCCTTGGCATGTCTCCTACTGGGGGGCGTGCTGTGAGTGTCAGATGCACACCAGATTCCAGAGACTTGGTGTGAAAACAATAAATGTAAAATGATGTATTAGTAATTTTTTATAGTTGGGTTAATAATTTGTCTTATTTTATTGCATTTTATTTATATCATATTGTTTATATTTTATCATATGCCGATTAATACGTCAATAAAGTTGTAAAATAATTTTATATTGTTTACATTTTAAGATAGTATTTTGAATATGTGTTAAATAAAACATATTATTACAATTAATTTCATCTGTTTCTTTTTACCTCTTTAATGTGGCTACCAGAACATTTAAAATTATATGCATGACTTATATAATATTTCTGTTGGACATTGCTGCTCTAGAATGGACACTGCACAATGGCAGAGTTTTATTGGACTGGTTCAATGCCAGATCCTCAGAACATAGGTCAGTGCCTCGCACAGAATAGCACTTGTTTATTCATTTGTTCTCCCTACAAATATTTACTCTCTACTCATTTCAGATGTCATTCTAGGGGCTAGGGATGCAGTGGAGAACAAAACAGGCCATAAAACACTCATAAACTGTAAAATTGGGATTCTTTGTAGGAAGATCAAATGTTTTGATTAAATGCTGAGAACGGTAATGACTCACCTTCATTTTCCCTGGCAGTTAGATTTGGAATTGAATAGACCAGTGGTTCTGTCTTGGTTGTGTGTTGGGAACACCCAGGGAAGTTTTAAAGACTGCTGAAATCAGAATATTTAGGGGTCATGTACATTTTTTAAAAAGCTCTTTTCTATCACGTGGGGACAGGTGTCCATTTCATCATCAGCTGTGAGACCTCAGTTAGGTCATTGTCTCTGACCCTTTGCTGTTTGTGAAACTGGAATAATTTTTCCTGCATTCTCTGATGGCGGTGATATTAAATGAGGTAAGAGAATGTGAGCTCTCTGGCTGGCAAATGTTGGAAACCCAATAAATGTTGGTTGCTTTTACCTTCCCTCTGTCTCTCCGTTTAACAGAAAGGGGCTTCCTGTAAGAGATGGGCTTATCAACGAGTGTCACACAGTGGAAGAGGATATCTGAGGGCCATTCATTGTTTCATTTCCCTGTCTCATCAGCACTCTCTATACAAAAAGCAGGAACAAAACAAAACCCTAATCCGACCATTTGGTGTTGGGCAAAGGAATGGAAATCAGACGAAACCGAAGAGACAGCAAGCAGAAGAAATGTTAATTGCTAGTTTTGTCTAGGTTTTTAAGGTGGCACACTATTATTTATGGTAATGCATTCTTTTTTTTTTTTTTT
>NW_016107502.1:1808018-1825572 GCF_001604975.1 Cebus imitator
GATGGTCTCGATCTCTTGACCTCGTGATCCACCCGCCTCGGCCTCCCAAAGTGCTGGGATTACAGGCGTGAGCCACCGCGCCCGGCAATTTTTGTATTTTTAGTAGAGATGGGTTTCACCTTATTGACCAGGCTGTTCTCAAACTCCTGATCTTGTGATCCACCCTCCTTGGTCTCCCAAAGTGTTGGGATTACAGGAGTGAGCCATGGTGTCCAGCCTGCATTCAACTTTTAAATGCAAATGGAAGACTCAGACTAGAAGAACTTGTAATGATCATTACAGTTAACATTAAAACATCTAAAATATAATCACAAGCAGCCAATCTAGAATCAGTGGCTCAATGAAGATAGGCATACACTTGTATATAATATCTACATTTGGGATGAATTGGGGCCCTGAAGGAGAGTTTTACATACTTTTCCCCATTCTTTCCCAGGGCTCCATTCTTCCCGAGATCTACATGGGAAGTACCAGTTTCTTTGTTCTGCATTTTCATTGGTGCTTTGATTTCTAATAAAAGAAAGGAGAACAAAGATTTGAAATTACTTTTGGTTATGTCAAAGGAATGTGAAATGAGCAGGAATTGTGGGTGGGGGGGCGCATGTCTCTGAGCACAAGAATTAATCAGAGCAATAGATACTTCTATTGAAAGCTTCTTCAGGCTATGACAAATAGAGCAGCAGTTCAACGTTGGAGGTGAGAATAGAGATGTTCGGAGTGCAAACCCTGCCTTTCCTGAGTGTGTTATAGCAGTGTATGCTCGCCTCTTTCAACAATGTTGAGGTGGTCATCGCCTCCATTTTACAGAGAAGGAAATTGAGATCCAAAGAGATTTATATAGCAAGGTACCCAAAGTCATTCTGGGAATAAAAGCTGAAATCAGGATTCAGATTTTATTCTGTAATTCATACATCCTTTTCAAGAAATAATTCTCATTATTAAGTGTTGAGTATATGTGAAAGAATATTAAAGAGATATGTGTAAGGTATAAAGAATGATACTGCAGTGCCATGGCCACTTGTGTGTGTACCTAACACAAGATTTTACAAAAGCAGTCCCCCGCGTGTCCCTTCCCACTGCATCTTGTCCTGTCCATTGTCCCCTGAGATAACTACTCTGTTGAGTTCTATATCTATTATTCCACTGATGATCTGTTTCTAAATCTTCTAAACTATGTATTGGCTGATTTTGCATGTTTTTGATTTTTGTATACATGGAATCATACTGTTATGCGGTCTTCTGCAACTTGTTTTTTATGCTTAGTACTAAGCCAGTGTACACTGGTATAACATTTGGCTGGCTTTCACTGGGATAGATCTGGCCTCTTCTGATTGATCATTACCTGTGCCCTGAGTATTTAAATACTATGAATCAGATGATGATCCTCTGTTCTAGGAACACTGGTTATCAATTAATTTGACTGCCGTGTTTTATTATACAGAAACACCACATTTTAAAATCAGTTTTATAATTAATGGACATTTTGTTTTTTCTTGTGTATTTGCTGTTTATTTATTTTTTACTTTTTTTTTTTTTTTTTTTTTTTTTTTTTTTTTTTTTTTTTTTTTTTTTTTTTTTTTTTTTTTTTTTTTTTTTTTGAGATGGAGTCTCGTTCTATCACTCAGGCTGGACTGCAGTGGTGAGATCTCAGCTTACTGCAACCTCTGTCCCAGGTTCAAGCAATTCTCCTGTCTCAGCCTCCCAAGTAGCTAGGATTACAAGCGTCTGCCACCATGCCCAGCTAATTTTTGTTTTTTTAGTAGAGGCGGGGTTTCACTATTTTGGCTAGGCTGGTCTCGAGCTCCTGACCTGAAGTGATCTGCTCACCTTGGCCTCCCAAAGTGCTGGGATTGCAGATGTGAGCCACCATGCCCAGCCCTGATTTTTTTTTTTTTTTTTTTGTATGAGCACGTAGACAACTGTAATTGCATTTGTGATGTTTATGTTTCACACAATTCTTCTTCTTCCTTTTCTTTATCTTTTTTTTTTTTTTTTTTTTGACAAGAGTCTTGCTTTGTCTCCCAGGCTGGAGTATAGTGGTGCGATCTCAGTTCACTGCAGCCTTTGCCTCCCGGGCTCAAGTTATTCTTGTGCCTCAGCCTCCCAAGTAGCTGGGATTACAGGTGTGCACCACCACGTGCAACTAACTTTTGTATTTTTCGTGGAAACGGGGTTTCTCCATGTTGGCCATCAGCCTCGGCCTCCCAAAGTGCTAGGTGAGCCACTGTGCCCGGCCATATTTGCTATTTAAAATGATGCAGCTATGAGCATTCTTGTGCATGTTTCTTAGTGCGTCTGTATAGGCATTTCTAAGGTGTCTTCCCAGGAGGGAAACTGCTGGGTAACAGGATATGTGAATGCTTAACTTTACCAGATAATGACAAACTGTTTTCCAAAACACTGGTGCCAATGTACCTTGTCAACAGCAGTGTGCACACAGTTCAGTCATTCCACGTCTTTTTTAGTACTTGATATTGTGTGACTTCTTAAGTTTGCCAATTTACTAACAATAATTAATTTTTGTTGTTGTTTGTTTGTTTGTTTGTTTGTTTTTTGAGATAGAGTCTTGCTCTGTCACCCAGGCTGTAGTGCAGTGGTGTGATCTTCGCAATTCTTCTGCCTCAGCATCCCGAGTAGCTGGGACTACAGGCACATGCCACCATGACTGGCTTTTTAAATATTTTTAGTAGAGAAGGGGTTTTACCATGCTGGCCAGGTTGGTCTTGATCTCCTGCCTTGTGACCCGCCCACCTCTGCCTCCCAAAGTGCTAGTATTACAGGTGTGAGCCACCGCGCCTGGCCAATTTATTGCATTTTAATGTGTATTTTGATGATGATTGTTAATGAGATTGAACCTTTTTTCATATATTTATTGACCATTTGTGTTTCCTCTTCTTTGAAATGTCTTGTCATGCCTTTATTGTTTAAATATTTTTCTGTGGTGGTGTTTGTCCTTTTTATTGATTTGTAGAATATTTTACATATTCTGTCTACTAATCCTTTGTCAGTTGTATGTGCTGCAAATACCTTCTCCTAGTTGTTGGCTTGCCTGTTTTTTATTTACTTAATTTTTAAAGAGGAGTTTTAGGTTCCCAGAAAAATTGAGCAGAGAAGTACACTTTCCATATACCCTATTCCCCTGTACAGTTTCTATTATTAACATTTTACGTTCATGTGTAGTTGGTGCAATTGATGGACCAAGATTGATACATCGTTAACTGATGTTCATAGTCTACATCAGAGTTCCTCCTTTGTGTTGTACATTCTGTAGAGTTTGACAAAGGCATAGTGTCACTTATCTACTATTATAGGATGATAAAGGATAGTTTCACTGACCTAAAAATACTCCATTGTCCATCTGTTCATTCCTTTCCCCCACAACAAACCCCCGGCAACCACTCTTTTCTATCTCCTTAGTTTTGCCTTTTCTAGAGTATTGTACCATAGAATCATGCAGTACGTTGCCTTTTCAGACTGCCTTTTTTCATTTAGCAAAGTTCTCCACGTCTTTTTCATGGCTCGATAGCTTATTTCCTTTTATCAGTGAATAATACTGCATTGTATGGATGTACCAGTTTGTTTATCCATTCACTGATTGAAGAATAATTTGGTTGCTTCCAATATTTTAGCACTTATAAACAGATCTGCCATAAGCATTCATGTGCAGGATTTTTATACGGATGTACATTTTTTAGTTAATTTGGGTAAATACCAAGGAGCATGATTGCTGGATTGTAGGTTAAGGCTACATTTAGCTTCAAAAGAAACTGCTACATTATTCTCCAAACTAACTGTACCATTCTGCCTTCCCACCAACAACGAATAAGAATTCCTGTTATGTCACCTCCTTGCCAGCATTTGGTGTTGTCAAAGTGTATGGTTTTGGGCATTCTAGTAGGTGTGTAGTGGTATCTCGTTTTAATTTGCAATTGCCTAATAACATAATATTGAGGATCTTGTCATATGCATATTTGACATCTATATGTCTTATTTGGAGAGCTGGTGTTTATTCAGATATTTTGCCAATTTTTAACTGCATGGTTTCCTTATTGTTGAATTTTCAGAGTTCTTTGTATATGTAGACACAAATCCGTTATTAGATATGTGTTTTGCACTTATTTTCTACCAGTCTGTGTTTTCTCTTTTCATTTCCTTAACAAAGTCTTCTGCAAAGAAGTTTTAATTTTAATGAAGTCCAGCTTATCCATTTTTTTCATCATGATCATGCTTTTTTTATTGTAGCTAAAAAGTCATTACTGAACCGAAGGTCAAATAGATTTTCTTCTATGTCATCGTCTAGAAGTTTTATAGATTTGTGATTTATAGGTAGGTCTATGAGCCATTTTGAGTTAATTTTTGTGGAAGGTATAAGGTCTGTGTCTAGATTAATATTTTTTTATATGGTGTTCAATTGTGCCAGCACTGTTTTTGTTTGTTTGTGATAGGTCTTGCTGCATTTCCCAGGCTGGTCTCAAACTCCTGATCTCAAGTGATCTTCTGGCCTCAGCCTCTGAGTAGTTGGGACTACAGGTGTGTATCACCATGCTGGGCTTAGTACTATTTGTTGAAGAGACTCCTTTCTCCATAACTGATTTTGCTCCTTTGTCAATGATCAGTTGACTCTGTTTGTGTGGGTCTGTTTATGGGACCTCTATTTGTTCCATTGAACTATTTGTCTATTCTTTCTTCAGCACTACACTGTCTGGATCGCTGTAGCTTTACAGTAAGTCTTGAGGTTGGGTCATCAGCCGTCTAACTTTGCTGTTCTTCAGCTTTGTGTTGGCTATTCTAGGTCTTTCTTTTCCCATATGAACTTTAGAATCAGTTTATTGATGTCCATGAAGTAACTTGCTGGAATTCTGATTGGGATTGTGTGGAATCTACAGATTAAGTTGGGAAGAACTAACATCTTAAGGAGATTTGTCCTTCCAATCATGAACATAGAAAAGATCTCAATTTATTTAGATCGTCTTTGATTTCTTCTGTCAGAGGCTTGTAGTTTTTCTCAGATAGATCTTATACATATTTTGTCATATTTATAGCTAAGTATTTCAATTTCTTGGGAGTGTTAATGTAAATGATAATGTGCTTTTAATTTCAAATTCCAATGGTTCATTTCTGGTATATCAGAGAGCAGTTGACGTTTGTGTAGTAATTCTTTTATCCTGCGGCTTTTATATAATCTTGGGTTTTCTTTTTACTTTCTTTATGTTGTTTTTTGATAAACAGAAGTAATGAATTAAAAGCCGGTAAATTTATGGTATGCACTTTTTGCCTTAATAAATCGTTCCCTACTCTGAAGTTATACAGATACTGCCCTCTGAAAGTTTTATAATTTTGCCTTTCATTAGTTCTGAAAAATTCTTCTAGCCATTTTGTCATAATGTCTTTCATATTCTTTGTCTTCTTCTGAAACTCAAATTAAATGTATGTTAGACCTTGTTTTATCCTCTACATCTATAATCTCTGACTAGATTTTTCATCTCTTTTCTCTCTTTGCTGTTTACTGGTTCATTTCTTCAAACCCGTCTTGTCCAGTTCGCTCACGCTCTCTTTGGCTATGTGTAATATGTTATTAAGCCCATTCATTTGGTTTTTAAATTCAACTGTTACATTTTTTAGTTTTGAAAGTTCTAATTTGTTCATTTTTAAATCTGTTTGGTTATTTGCATGGAGTCTTACACTTTACTCACATTTTTAGGCCCTTTAATTTCTTCAAGCAAGTTATGCATAGTTAGCTTATAAGTTTTACCTGATAATTCCAATATTTGGAGGTTATATTTGGAAATATAAGTACTTGGAAATATGAGGGGCGGGATCAGATTCCGGTGTTCATAGTTTCTGCTAATTCTCACCCACAGCACCTTGTTGTCTTGTATCTTTTAACTTTTTCTTTTCTTTTTTAAAAATGTGAGCTTACTAGTCTTGTTTTGTGGAAAAGGCAGCTAAGCCTGAGAGAGTATAAATGGTTTGCCAAAGCTACATAGCCAGCAAGTGGCAGAGTAAGAATGCCAGTCAAAATCTGCCTGACTCTGAAGTCTGTGTACTTTTCTCTATCCTGCGAAGCCTTCAAGACCCTTGGCTGATGAACTCTTTTATTAAATCATCCCATATGTGACTACTGAGAGCCAAGCATTGTTTTCGGTGCTGGGATACAAAAATAAACAATGCACATCTCCTTTCACAGTATGCACAGTCTAGTGGGAGCATATGGACAAGTGACAGTGAGGCATGGCAGTGCTCTCATGCAGGTAGAAACAGTTCTCTGGGAGCCCAAAGTTTTCTGAAGCCACTGGCTAATGCCCAGGGTACCACTTCATGCTTCACTGACATGTCAGCCACTTTTGTACTGTCACAAGGCATGTGTTACAGGACTGTATTCATATTTTCTTCTGAATGGATCATTCCCCCTGGAGTTACGCAAGGAGGCTGCATGTGGACCAGAGGGAGGGCATTTTAGGTAGAAGAAATAACATAGGCAAAAGCATGCAAAGGCATTCTCTCTAAATCGATACAAACAGAGCCTTAGAAATCATCTACTCAAACTCTCCTATATGATGCATAAAAGGCACGTTATGTTATAGAAAATTTAGTGTCTGATTTATAGAATGAATGTTTGTTTTCTGAATGTCTCCATTGTCAACGGTATTCAGGCACTATCAGAGTAAAAGCATGATCTTATTTTTAATCAGAAACCTTTGGAGGAAAGCTTGTTTATAATCCCTTGCCACTTGGTTTCCTGGCAGAACACAAAGAGGTCAGAGGAGATCACTGGGTGGCAGCATGAGACAGTAAAAAGAGGCTAGAGGGCTTAGGTTCTAGATTTGGGCTTGCTGCTGTTAATTGTGTTATCTTGGACAAGTCACTTGGATAATCTTTGCCTCTCTTTTTCTATCTGTAAAATAAGGGCATTATACAACACGTGCCCTAAGATCACATTCAGCATCATGATTTTCCAAGGTGCATTTAACAGAAGTCCAGAAGACGAAGTATCTCCCCAAGACCTTGCACCGAATGCATTAGAAATTGACTCCAGCTGTCTGGCCCTCCAGGCTTCCTTCAGTGCTCTGTCATTGAAGGAAGGGCAAGAGCCTGGAGGGCCAGACAGCTGGACAATAGATGGCAGGGTCTCCTCTTTCCACCTCTATACCAGGGACAAAGCTGGTGGGCAAGACCCCAGGGAGGCTACTATATCCGTAAGATGAAAATCTGGTTCTCTCAAGAGGCTGGCCACAGTCATCCTGCTAATGGGTCTTGGGGGTGCAACTGTGGCTGTCTGTGTGATCTGAAGGTGGCTCCTCCTTATCTAGGCTTCCTGGGCTTCCTCGTGCACAGCAAAGGGGCTTTAAGGGTAGACTCTTAGCTTCAAGTGGCTGTGGGAAAGATGCTGTGATTTGTTCAGGGTCAGCAGCAGCCAGGGTAGCTTAATCCCTTATGGGGGCTCTTAGGAGCCCAGGCACCTCCCTTCCTCCCTTTCAGTTCTTTGTGATGCTCTGCTGAGCCTAATTGTCTAACTACTTGCATTCTGCAGAAAATCCCCAAAGAGTTTCTTTCTCTCTCCTGGTCACACCCGCTCCCTGTGTGAATGCATTTGTTTTTAACTCCTGGTAGTTCTGGCCTCTGGGAAGGATGACAGAGCCTGTAAGGAAGAAGCTTTCAGCTGATGTCACAGAAGTTGAGCTTCCCTTGCCCATCCAACCACCAGGCACTTGGGGATTTTTTTTTTTTTAAATGGGAAAGAGGTGCCAGCTGAGAAAATAGGAAAATCACCTGCGAAGTATGACTGAGGCGGGATGGTGTGATGGAGGTGTGCCTTTCTGAAAAGGCTGGGTGGCCTGAGGGCTGCAGAGTCCAATTGCTCTCTTCCCTGAACTGTCCAGATGAGGACATCCAGCGTTCGGTCCAAGGTAATAAGATGAGTCAATGCCTCTGGAGTTCTGCTCTAACTAGCCTTAAATAGACCAGTCCTATTATCCCTTGGGCCTTGGGGTGAAAGAGCAGGACATATACACCCCTGTGGTCCTTGGGTAAATGGAGCTTTTTACCCAAGGTGAGAGAGCCTGTGCGTGTTGGGGGTCAGGGCCTGACATGATGAGAATGCAGAAGAGACGGAAGGCAGAGCACCTAGGGACAAGATACTGAGGTGGACCTGGGACTAGGAATTCCACCCTTCAGGGTTCCTCTTTCATCTACTCTGACACAGAGATTACTCGGTCAGGACTGCGCGATTTGTAATGGGAACAGGCTTCTGCCAGATAGGCTCTTCTTTCCCACCATGAACCATCTCTTGTCTCCTTTGACTACCAATTCATTCATTTGGAACAAAGTGCTTCCTTTTCCAGGGTTCTCTTTGCAACTGCAGTTGCCTTTGAGAGGCAGGCATGAGGAGAGAAGATTCTCTTGTGTGAATTTGCTGATTAGAGGCTCTTCTTCCAAAAGAAAGGCCAGGGAACAGGGGATCACTGTTTCTTGGTGGGAACAGAAGCCACTAGGAGTGGGGAATGAGGCTAGAAGGGGCAAGGGCGGACTGCCCACCAGGAGGGGGAAGGACTGAAGTCCAAGCTCAGCTGTCTCCCTGGGCGGCCTAAAGTTGTCTCAGATCTTTCAGGACAAGTGCTAGGTCCTGAAAATTCCTGCTCCTTCCCTCCCTCTCTCCTTTCCTTCCCTCTCACCTTCTTTTCCTCCTCCTTTAGTGCATATTAAATGCCTACTACAGGTTGAGTATCTCTTATCTGAAATACTTGGGAACAAAAGTGTTTTGAGTTTCAGATTTTTTCAGATTTAAGAATATTTGCATATACGTAATGATATATTTTGGGGATGGGACCCAACTGTAAACACAAAATTCATTTATGTTTCAGATACACTTTATGCACATGGCCTGAAGGCAACTTTATACGATATTTTAAATAATTTTATGCATGAAACAAAGTTTGTGCACATGAGTGGTGTCATTGTTGACACTCAAAAGTTTATGGATTTCGGAGCATTTCAGGTTAGGGATGCCCACTCTCTAATGCAGGATATTATGTTAGGCTTTGAGATAAGACCCAGGACCCAGGGCTTTTATTAAAGAGTCTTACAGACCAGCAGAAGAAGCTAGTAGAACAACCTTGTCTAACAAGCCTTTGCCGGTGCTTGAAGTACAGAGCAAGGGGTAGCGAGTGGCTTATGAATATGAATACAAGAGGGAAGGATCACAGAGGCTTCCTGGAGGAAGTGCTGCTACGGCCGGGGCCTCAATGTGGGTGAACGGTCAGGACATGGACTCGGTGACGTGGTGGTGGGGTGAATGATGGGAGAACATTCCAAGCAGAAACAGAGCAGGAGTAAAAGTGCTGAGCTGTGGAACAGTGCTATATTTGAAAATGGCAGGAGCCAAAAAGCAGGGATAGGGCCATGAAAAGGGTTGAGGCTGGGGGCGCTTTGTGAGCCAGGACTTCTACTTCCTGGGAAGTCGCTAGGAGATACAGGTATTGATCGACTTATGACCTATGCAACTTACGACCATTCGACTTTACGACCACAATCGCTAGCCACGACTGCTCCATGTCTGGCAGCGCAAACGTTGCCCAGCTGGGCGTACGACAGTGCGGACCAGCTTCCGGCAGCACTACCATCTCCGCGTGCATATAGCCTACTCAACTTACGACCAAATCGTGTTACGACCGGTCTGTCAGAGCCAATCGTGGTCGTAAGTCGAGCACTAGCTGTATAGGCAACTTACTAACGTGATCAGATGCTCATGTTTAATATCTGAGGGTGCTCAGGAGGCAGGGTGGAGGATAGGATGGACTGGGGAGAGGCGGGAAAGCTGCTTAAGACACCATTACAGTAGGTGCTTGAACTCGGGGTGTAGTGGGCAAAGAATTGTGAAGGCATATCTTTATTCTCACATAATTATGCCACTCACGGTGAGAAATCGTGACAATTTGAAGTTTGAAAAAGTGTTCTGCCTCTTACTTTTATTGATTTATTCTTTTGAGACAGAGTCCCGCTCTGTGGCCAAGGCTGGAATGCAGTGGCGTGATCTCAGCTCACTGCAACCTCCGCCTCCCGGGTTCAAGCGATTCTCATGCTTCAGCCTCCTGGGACTATAGGCGCCCGCCACCACGCCTGGCTAATTTTTGTATTTTTAGTAGAGATGGGAGTTCACTGTCTCTACTAAAACCATTGGCCAGGTTGATCTCCAACTCCCAACCTCAGGTAATCCACCTGCCTTGGCCTCCCAAAGTGTTAGGATTACAGGCGTGAGCCACTGCACCCAGCCCCGACTCACTTTTGAAAGTGAGATTATTGTCAGCTTGTGTTCATTAATATGAACTTGCAATTGAGGCACTTCCCTGTGACATCCTACAAAGAAGCAGTGTCAGGAAGAAGACACTCAGTGAACCCCTACCCCCTCCTGAGACATGCAGCAGATCCAAGCTTGGCTCTGGAGCCGGTCCCAGCTCACTTTGGGCTCTTGTCATGATGGCATGGACACTGACACGCAGGGTAGGCTCTGTGGGACCCTCTGATGACCCAGCCAGAGGGACTGGTCTTGAAGTTCCAGAGCTGGCAAATCATGGAAAGCCTAATGTTTGTTGCCATGGAATCTCCTGGGGGAGTATGAGGAGAATTCATAAAAAGTTAGAAAGGATACATAAACATCAATGACATAAAGAAAAACACAAGTTCAGAGGTGGGAGAGACTAGTTCCAAAGGAGGGGATTATATTAGAATGTGGCTCACAAATCTGTCTGTACAGAACTCACTTGGGGAAGCTGAAAATACAGCTTTCTGGGCTCTACCTCTAGGGAGCCTGGACTGTGTGATCTTCTGTGCTTGGTGCACTGCCTGGAACATAGACATGCTCAGTAAATGCATTAAGAATGAATGCATCTCCAAGGTCCATCCCAACTCAGTGATTCTGTGTGTCCTTCTGGCTTGGGGAGGCAGGAGGGAGGTGTTGCTGGAAGAATCTTTGAGGCAAGAAGAAGAGCAGGATCACAGGACCAAGTAACTGGGCAGAACAGTTTGGCACCCTTGTAGCTATTTTGCATAAATGCCAGGTGCAGAGTAGGGGCGGGTGAGTATGCTGGTTTAGACTTTCCCCCTTCCTTTAATCATCAGCTTTTAAGCTGAACTCAGCTTTTATTGGAGAAAGGTGAGCTAGCTGAAACAGGCAGATGGAATTTGTTGTTGTTGTTGTTTTCTGAGAAAACAAAAGAGGTGTGAGAAATCAACGCAGAGGAGGGGCCCTGGGTTAGGACTTGAGACTGGAGCACCCCTCACTCCCCATTGGCCCTCCTGTGACATGTTGACGCACTGTCTGGGTCCTATGGGTCTATCACCTAGTGATGGCAAGCAAGCCAGAAACCCCAGGGAATCCCAGGACTCCAATGTGGGCCCATGTGTGAGAATCTTAATGACCTCAGACGACCTGTGAGCCCAGCATCTCCAGTACCCACAGTTGCTGTTTCCGTAGACTGAGGCTCTCCCGGCGCAGTTTCTTGATGCCTCCTAGAGCCTGTTCCGCTGTCTCCAGGCTCTCATGGAGAAAGTGCTCGTGCACTTATTACTGCCTTCTCCTCCCTTGCATTGCGTGGAACCATTTACAGTTATCTGCTATAATATCTTTTGCTTTTAAACAATGGTATTGTTGATGATAAAAGCAGTACACATTGATACAAAAAGTTTGGAATAAAGAAGCTTCGCAGTTTAGTTCTGGCTGTTTAGAACGCTTCTGTGAGCTGCGATGGTCACAAAAAGGAGAACTGAAAAGAGCTTTAGCCGAGGGCATGATGGCTTATGCCCGTGATCCTAATACTGGGAGGCCAAGGCAAGAGGATTGCTTGAGCTCAGGAGTTTGAGACAGCCTGGGCAACATAGCAAGATCCTGTCTCTACCAAAAATAAAAAAAAAAATAAAAATAATTGGCTAGGCTTGGGAGTGTGCACCTGTAGTCCCAGCTACTTGGGAGGCTGAGGTATGAGGATCGCTTGAGGCTGGGAGGTAGAGGCTGCAACTTGGGTGACAGGGCAAGACACCATTTCTAGAAACAAGAGCCTCGTTGGCTTTCTCTGACGCCCTTTCATCTTATCTCCTGTCCCCTCCAGAGGCTTCACCCAGCCGTTCTCCGGTGCCCAGGTCGTGGACTGCAAAAGAAGCATCCCTTATGCTCTGGACTCCTGTGAATAAACTCTTTTTTACATAAGGGATTGTAGATTTAGATACAGAGCTCAGGACTATTAAGGAGATTCCTGTTTTATTGGCTTAGAAATAACAATGTAGTGAAAGCTGACTTTCTTAAAGAAAAATCGTCTTGCCACTGTGAATATGGGAGAGCACATCCACTTCCCCTGCCTCTGGGGGATGCCTTGGTTGAATTACGTGTTATTATAAGGCATTGTGTGCCTCCTGAGGAAGCTGCTTAAAGACAGCCAATAATCAGCAAGTTCATAAACTTGTATGACCTATGGGTATCTGAGAATGGAGTACAGGTGTGTAGAGATGTAGAAGCCACCAGTCCTCAGGGTCACTTGGCCACCGGGGGCTGCTAAACTCCTGGGCTGCATGCACATGTGTACACACACACACACACACACACACACACACACACACCCCTTTGCTCTGTCGGCTAATTTCTGTGTTCATGAGCAAAGATCGGTCTCTCCATTTTGCAAATAAGGAAAATGAACTCTAGCAGACAACTTTAGCATATGCAAAGCACTGGGTTAAACACTTTACATATCTGAACTCCCTTAATCCTCCCAACATGTTGAGGTTGTACTAATATTATCCCCACGTTCCATGAGGATAGGCTAATAACTTGCCCAGGTTCAAACAATTAATGAGGAGCGGAGCCAGGAGTCAAAATGGAAGAGTGTGATTTCAGAGTCCATACCCATGAGCATTATTTTATCACGTTGCTGCCCATGGGGTCTTCCTGAAGTACTGCTTTGCACATGTAACTCCCAGCTGTACAAAATGTCAGTGGTCCACTGTTGCCCACAGGATAAAGATCAAGTATCTTAGTCTTACAGTGCTTTCCACACCTGCAATCAACCCCTGTTCCTGCTAACCCAGCATGAGCAGTGAAGAGCCCTGGCGTGTGCCTGGATGGTGTCATCTCACTAAGCAAGCATGCTCTCTACCTGTCCTCTTAGTTTAAGCCCAGACCAAGCCTCACCTATTCAGGAAAACACCCCCTCTACCACCGTCTTCCTCGGCTGACTGTATTCACAGTGATCTTTTCCTTCTTTGTTGATACTCACTGTTCATGCCCTTTGTTTCGTATTTAGTTTGGGTTATATTCTGTTCATGTGCCTTTCATTTATCTGTCCAGTCTCCCTACGGCATCCTCAATGTCAGCCTGTTATTGAAGATGCTTATTTTTATCCCCACAAACCTATTTGATGAGAAATTGAGACTCAGTGAGATTTGCCATTTGCAATATTTGCTCAGATATCATTTTCCATTCAATAGCGAAATCCTAAATATAGCGCATTCGTGAATTAACATGGTCTGACACCATGCCCCATGCCCTATGCAACCCTCTCTCCCTCAGACCACCTCCCCATTCCAGGAGGTCAAGATTGACTGTCCTAAATAGTCCTCATCATTACTGCTTTGTGCAGGACTTAGCTGTGCTGGATGGTATTAAGTGTTGTACCCAGCTGTTATTTCAATGTGGGCAAATTTTCACAGAATTGGGTCTGACACCAGCTGTGTCTCAGCCTTGGATAAACATCCTTCTGTTCCATAGGGGAGGTCTGAAAGAAGGAGAACCCCTGGTTTGGCTTCAAAGACCAGAACTTCGATTCAAGCTGCAGCCTGTTGTTGCTAAACTTCAGTCATTTGAGTGCCAGCTTCACAATTTTTGCCATGTCTACATAGTCCTCACACTCTGTTTTATTACTTTTTTATGGAGACAGGGTCTCTATCTGTTGTTCAGGCTGGGGTGCAGTGGCATGATCATAGCTCACTATAACTTGAAAATCCTGGCCTCAAGTGATCATCCCACCTCAGCCTCTCAAAGCACTAAAATTACAGGAGTGAGATACCACGTCTGGTCTTATTTTTTTAACTTAAATTTTAATCTCATCCTAAATAATAACAACCATCTCATTACAGGTTCAGTGTGCTCGTTACAGTTTTTCAAATGGATATTACAGAAAATGCATACCCATTAGATAACTTTTTTTTTTTTTTTTTTTGGAGACAGAGTCTCACTTTGTCACCAGGCACCAGGCTGGAGTGCAGTGGCACGATCTTGGCTCACTGCAACCTCCGCCTCCTGGGTTCAAGCAATTCTCCTGCCTCAGCCTCCTGAGTAGCTGGAACTACAGGTGTGCACCACCACGCCCAGCTAATTTTTTGGTAGAGACGGGTTTATACCATGTTGGCCTGGATGGTCTCAATCTCTTGACCTCATGATCTGCCCACCTTGGCTTACCAGAGTGCTGGGATTACAGGCATGAGCCGCCGCACCCGGTCAACTCTTTTTTTTAAAGACAGAATCTTGCTCTGTCACCAGGCTGGAGTGCAGTGGTGTGATCTCGGCTCACTGCAGCCTCCATCTCCTGGGTTCAAGCAATTCTTCCTGCCAAAGCCTCCCAAGTGGCTGGGACTAAAGGTGTGTGTCATTATGTCCAGCTAATTTTTGTATTTGTAGTAGAGACCAGCTTTCACTATGTTGGCCAGGATGGTCTCAACCTCATGATCTGCCCGCCTCAGCTTCCCAAAGCTGGGATTACAGGCTTGAGCCACTGCGCCCAGCTTGGTAACTGTTTATCTGTGTACTGTGCACATTTTGTCACCTCCCTCTGCAGTGTGCTTGCCACCCTCTGGGACACACTGCTCTAGTATTTTGATTTTCTCCTCCTCACCCTTTCTAAGTGGGAAGTCTCTTCTGATCAGGTCACTGGTGTCCAGGCTGGGTGCCTGTGTTCTGGTGGGTTCCACAATGACACCTTCAGAGCCACACTCAGGAGGTAAAGGCTTCCAGGCAAGGCAATGGGCATTTTCTTTTCTAAAGAGGAAGAGCAGCTCAGCTGTTACTCCTTACCAAATCCAGGGTCTCTAGTTAAGATTTTGTTGGGAAAAAAAGGCCGTATTGATTTTTTTTAAAGCATGAAAACCATAGGCCAAGCCCATCCAGGATGAACACTTTGGGAACGATCATTTGTTTGGATAATCATACATTCATACATTCATTGAGTACTTATTGGAGCCTCCCTTGGCTCTTCCTAGCTTAGGGGTCAGGGGAGCTGGCTTTAAGCATAGTTTGTTCATCATAATGAAACAAAAATGTGCAGCTTGGGATGACGCCATGCCAAGCACCGTTCCTATTTTCTTCCACTTGATCCAGCTTGAAGGTAAACTTTCGGTTCAAGTCCAGAAGCCACCTTCCAACATCAAGCACTCCAGAATGACCCAAGCCCTTTATAAGGTAGGGAGTGATGGTCAGCTTCTTTTCCCTAGGAGACAATGAGGAGAGGCAGATAGCCAGGGTAGCTTTGAACAGGCAGGTCTGGCCAGTTTATCACAACAGGTATCACAACATGATGACAGCACTCTATCCACATCACCATGCCCCATCTCCATATGATTTTTAAAAATGTTTTTATTTTAATTTTTGTGGATACATAGTAGGTGCACATATTTATGGGGTACATGAGATGTTTTGATATAGACATGCAATATGTAATAATCACATCATGGAAAATGGGGTATCCGCCTCCTCAAGCATTTATCCTTTGTGTTACATAACAATTAAATTACCATTGATTATAGTCACCCTATTGTGCTATCAAACATGAGGTCTTATTCAGTCTGCGTTTTTGTACCCATTAACCATCCCCACCTCTCCCCCTCCAGTACTACCCTTCCCAGCCTCTGATAATCATCCTTTTAATCCTCATCTCCATTAATCCAATTGTTTTGACTTTTTAGATCCCACAAATAAGTGAGAACATGTGATGTTTCTCTTTCTATGTCTAGCTTATTTCACTTAGCATAATGATCTCCAGTTCTAACCATATTGTTGCAAATGACAGGATCTCATTCTTTTTTATGACTGAATAGGTATTCCATTGTGTTTAAATATCACATTTTCTTTATTCACTCATCTGTTGATGGACACTTAGGTTGCTTCTAAATTTTAGCTATTGTGACCTCTCTCCTGATTAGTCAGTCAGTCAATCAGTGCATGAGGGCAGGGATCCAAGAGGGTCAGTCAAGTCAATAATGTAGTCATACAGGAAATGGAATCTTAAGTTGCACTGAGGAAGATTTGCATGATATAACAGGAAGGACTTCCCTGTGTTTAGGTGGGAAGATATTGCAGTAATGATAATACTGGCCACCACTTACAGAATACTCCACAGAGATGGACTCATTTACCTCACAAAGCCTTATGAGGTGCCCCATTTTTGTTCCCGTGGTAGTGATGAAATAATTGAGGTTTAGAGAAAGAGTCAATGTGACCTGATGAAAGCCTACAGCTAGTCAGTAGCAGAGCAGCGACTCAAACCCAGAGCCCATCTACTTGTTGACTCTGCTGCTCTGGAATCTGCTTTTCTTGCCAAGAACTTTAATAATAGCATTATGTCCAGATCTGGGTTAGGCTCATTCTTGATGGGGGTTGGGGGGGGGGATGGAAGAAATGACCCCTGTAGACATTTTCTTGCATAAGGCTTTTGTAATACATCCAATTTCTCCTTCTATAGAACACCAGGATTACTTCACTCCCCTTTGCGGACACTAAGGGGAAGAAGAATATGGTAAGCTTCCCACACATTAGCAGCAAAGTCCTGCTGAAGTCATCCCTGCTGTATCAGGTGAGTGCAGGAGGATGGGACCCTGAGCAGGTGTGTGAAAGACCTGGTTTTAGTCCAAAATCAGTTTTATAAAGGCCCAGGATGGCGGGGAAAAGCACAGTATCCGCTGAAGAGTTGGATTCTAGTCCTGTTCTCACTCTTTTTGATGGCTATAAGCTTGAGCAAATAAGTCCCTGACCTTTTATTAGCTACAAAACGGACCCTCTATAGAGCTGTCAGGAGGATTCATTGAAGAAAGGAAAAATGAAGCGCTGGTGCATAAAAGATGTATAAAATATGAGTTTCCTCCCATGTCCCCCTACTTCTCTTGTGTAGGGGCCAAATGAGATAATATGTGGGAAATAGCCAACTTAAAGAGGTGTCATACACACATAACTTCATGTGCTTCTGGGCAAGTCAGTTTGTCTAGTTGGGAACTCACCTTCTTAAGAGCAGCTCTGAGGCCGGGCATGGTGGCTCACGCCTGTAATCCTAGCACTTTGGGAGGCCAAGGTGGGCAGATCATGTGGTCAAGAGATCAAGACCATCCTGGCCAACATGGTGAAACCCCGTCTCTACTAAAAAAATATAAAAATTAGCTGGGCGTGGTGGCGTGCGCCCGTAGTCCCAGCTACTTGGGAGGCTGAGGCAGAAAAATTGCTTGAACCCAGGAGGCGAAGATTGCAGTGAGCCGAGACTGCACCACTGCACTCTAGCCTGGTGCCTGGCAATGGAGCAAGACTCTGTCT
>NW_016107502.1:1826446-1831981 GCF_001604975.1 Cebus imitator
AAAAAAAAAAAAAAAAAAAAAAGAGTAGCTGTGAAAAAACCATTCCCATCCCTTCCCACAGTGCCCACCGTGAGATGCTGCTGGGGTTGTCATTAGCCTACTGTAAGGTACAGGGGGCTCCCAGGGAATAGTGTGAGTCAGACAGATACTTCCTTTGGGAGAGAGGTAGGGAGAAGCTACTGTCTCTTAATCGCTCTTTCCTCCCTGGAGAGGTAGGTAAAGAGCCTGGCTGGAGCTGGGTGTCTTTGGTTAAATAAATGGTTTATGGCACCCAGGAGAGTCTTAAGTAGTTATTTATTGCAAACCTCTTTTCCTGGACAGGAGAATCAAGCTCACAATCAGATGCCGACCTCACAGCTCAAGGCTTCAAAAATACCTTGCCACCCTAGCATTGAAACCCAGGATTCCAAGGCAGAGGAGAAGTCACCAAAGAAGCACAAGGTGCCTCTGACAGCAGCAGGTATGCCTTTGGGGCAGTAGCAGGGTGGGGAGGTGGGGAGGCGGTTATGGAAGGTCAGGGTGTGAAGAGCTAAGCTGCGCCGGAGTGAGCCAAGCTGCCAGGTGCCAGAGTAGTCAATTAAGGCAGCAAGCCAAGAGGAAAGTAGAAATTAAATGTTGAACCTCTGACTGTGACAGTATAAGCAAGAGGCTGAATTTTTCCCCATGGAGTAGCTCTGGGCAAGGATCAGATGTACCAATGCAGACAGAGGGAAGCATCTCATTACCTAAGAAGCCCAGACAAAAAGCTCCTGTCATTTTAGGGACCCAAGGGCCCGGGGGAAGGCACTGAGAGGGTGGAAGAGCTAGAAGTGGAAAAGGACCGAATGCCGAGTCAGACAGAGCAAAGGGTGTTGAAGCTTGCTCCTTCCTCTGGATAAGGAGGTCTTGGAAAGGAGCCTCTATGGGGGGCTCTTGATTAGAAATACAGATTTGTAGAAGAGCATGGCCAGCCAGGGGTCCCAGTCCTTGGCTGTAGCTTCCTCCAGAGACTGCAATGCATTGGCTGTGTACCAGCTCTGGTGCAGGAAGGGCAGCTTTGCCTGTGAGGCTTGCCAGGTGAAGCCTTTGTGGACTGCCGGTGGTCAAGCCTGAAAGATTACACATGGGTTTCTGGCCAGGCGCTAGACTCCTAATGGGGTTCAGAGACTCATAACCTATTAGGATGCAAAGGAAGAGAACATCCACTATGTGCCATCATCAGATGCTTTACAGTCCTTCTACCACGGCTTAGAAACTGAAATTGGTGCTTGTTGTTCTTAAACAACCCCAGGAACTATGCATGAGGAGGTCATTTCAGTCCTGAGTTAGCTCTGCCTTTACAGAGCCATCTGTCCCCTGCTATCTTAGGCCTTGGTTCTGTCTGCTGGGCAAAGAACATGCCTTATTCCGCTTCCACACAACTGCCCTTCACATATATGAAGATGGAATTCTGGTTCCCTGTAAGTCTTTTTCTTTTTCCTTGCAGTTCTCTCTCTAATGCTTCAGCATTAGAGATTTTGTCAAATCATACGGTGCCCTTTGTCCTAATCCTACTTTCTTTTCTCTGAGAATGCTTCAGTTTATCAATTACTGTGAATTTTACCCCTGACCACGCGCCAGAGTGCTGATGTGATCTGGCCGGCGTAAAGAAGTCCTAACTCATAACCTCTCCTCACAATCTCAGGTCCTTCCTGATTCAACTGCAGATTTGAGTGTGAAGCCTCCTGGGCCTTTGATGTTTCCTTTATGTCTGGCCCTGTAGACATTACAGTTTTCAAAGCTTCTCAAGACAGACTAATTATAAATTCCACATTAACTCGGGCAACTTGCCACCTAAACTATATACGATTGTTGACTCTAACTTTACTCCTGGAATTTTCACCCATGCTGCTCTAACCCACAGGTTTTGGAGGACTGAGTTCCCCTTTCCCTCTCTTTGTGTTCTTTTCTTGATTTATTGAATTAAATACAAGACCTTGACATTTATCCTTGACATATTTCCATCTGTGAGATGCCAGATGCATGGTCCTCAGTGAGCCAACCAGCTGGGGAACAGGCTGATGGCTGGTGACCTGGAAGGGATGCCACCGTCTGCATCCTGGGCAAATCCCATGCTGCCTCAACTTAACTCACAATTGTAGTGTTTTTCACACAGAGGCCCTAAAGCTTTTTAAGAACCAGCTCTCTCCGTATGAGCAAAGTGAAATCCTGGGCTACACGGAGCTATGGTTCCTGGGGCTTGAAGCCAAGAAGCTCAACGTGGCTCCTAAGAAATTCAGCAAGACGAGTTTTGATGATGAGCATGGCTCCTATCTGAAGGTGATGGGGGAGGGGACATGGGAACCTCCAAGGGCCTGGGGACAAGAGGTAGTCTCGAAAGAAAAAAGCAGGGGTATTTTGTAATATTTGGTGCTAATATATTGGAGACTAGGTGTCCTGAGGTATTCTAGTAGGTGCCAAACCAAAGAAATACCATGTTTTAAAATGGGGAAACATGCAATTTAGCATGCAAAATACTCTACTCATGGAAGATGATTTTCTCCCAAGAGTACTTGTGTCTACTAAAAATGCAAATATCCTGGGTGAGCTCCTGGGTGCATCCTGGGTGAGCTCCCACACGCTCCTTCCCTGTGTAGCCCACTGGAAGAGGCCAGACGGGAATAAGGTGCAGTTTTCCCAACACCCCCTTTTTTGCCTCCTCAGTACAAGCCCATACATGGACTCTTTTCTATTTTCCAGTAGATCCCCACAGACAAAAAACGTTTTGTCACTGTAGTCCCTGATGCATAGAGCTTAATTTCATTCTGTTTTTCAAAATTTGATCCAACAACTCCACTTCCTTCTCCTGACTGTAGCCCTGGGCTTCCCCAGGACCGTGCCTCTTCCCAGCCTGAAGGCGGAAGCTGAGCAGCGATTCCCAGGGTAGAGCATGGTGGGCTATGTGGTGCTTCGTCCACTAGGCTGTGGGCTATCAGGAATTTCCTCTTCAGGACATTTCATCACAACTTGGATTTAAGAGGCAAGATGAGTCTCTTGATGGCTCATAGAAGAGGCAGATTTTATTAACAGCATTTAGGGCCGTGTTTGTCTGGCATTACTTTGAACACAAACCACTTGGAGTATCTTGTGAAAATGCAGATTCTTATCCAGCAGTTCTGGGCTTGAGGCCTGAGCTTCCAGGTGAGGCCTGTGCCGCTGATCCTCAGACCACACTTTGAGAAGCAAGGATTTTGTTTCTGTCACACAGCTGCCTTCTAGAGCCAGGGTTTTCAGTATTTTGGGTCAAGAATCTCTTCGGGAGCCTGATAAAAGCTATAGGTCCTCATCCCAGAAAAGACAACACTTGGTTAGGAATCTCCAATATAAATATATATACACACACACATATATATGGGGATATACATATTATTATTAATATTTTTTAAAACAGAGTCTCACTCTGTCACCAGTCTGGAGTGCAGTGGCGCAGTCTCGGCTCACTGCAAACTCCACCTCCTGGGTTCAAGCAATTCTCCTGCCTCAGCCTCCAGAGTAGCTGGGATCACAGGCTCCTGCCACTTGCCCAGCTGATATTTGTATTTTTAGTAGAGACACGGTTTCACCGTGTTGGCCAGGCTGGTCTTGAACTCCTGACCTCAGGTGATGCACCCGCCTTGGCCTCCCAAAGTGCTAGGATTATAGGTGTGAGCCACCATGCCAGCCAGGAATCTCCAGTATAAATTCCAACTCTGATTCATCAAGATCTCTTCAACCCCTCCCTCCCTGTTCCCTTCTCTGCTCCTACCTGAACCCAGGGTCTCTGAGGAATTCCCTAAGGGTGTCAGTACTACTTTTAAGTTAATTCATTGGAGCTCAGTTCTTCAGTCTCAAATCTTAGAAAAAGTTGGTTTTCGGGGTGGGGGAGGGGGTGTCAGGGGGAAGAGGATAATCTGTGCTCTCTGTAAGCTCAGAATCACCATCCTTATTGCATTCCAGTATACATGCAAGTACATATTGCACATAGCCAAATTCCCAAGCAAGCAGCATAGCTGCATTCTCACTTTATTTTGTCAACCAATGTTAATTGAATGCCTATGTATTGAGTGATAATCTGTCATAAGCTTGGACATCTGCTGGACTCTAGAAATATAAAGGAAGCTATCACGAATACAAAATGGTTTTTGCTTTCAAGTAACCACAATCAATGTCAAAGTTGACATGCGAACAAACAATTCCAACACAAAGTGGTAGTATGCAGAAGGCTAGCACAAATGCTAAGAGAACACATATGTAATTTTATAGCAACATGTGTGCGGATCCTGTCCCTGTCCTTTACCCATACATTCTCATGACAGACCCTTACAAACAGACTAACCTACATCCTTAAATCAGGAAAGCTGTACACATTCAAATTCAGTCTTGATTCCTCCTGTATGAACAGACTCCCAGCGCACATTTTCAAACACATCCTGAGGACTTGTCCACAAACACCTAATCCTTCACCTCTCCCAAACGCATGAGTGTAACACTAGAAATTAGAGATCCACAGAGCTTTAGGACCTTAGAGATAATCTTGCCTAGCGTCTTCAGTTTACAGACAACAGCACTGCAGCTCAGAATGGATAAATGGCTTGTCTAAAGCTGAAGTCTTTTAAATAGAAAATTCCTGTGGCTTTGATTAACCCCCTCTGTTCCCTAGTTTCCAGCATAGGGAGAGACATGGGTGATTCTGGCTCCTGAAATATTTCTCTTCACCAAGAAAGGTCTGAGTTCTATACTGCTGACTCCAGGATAGGATTAAATCCCAGTAAGCCCAAAGGAGAACCAAATTTGGCCAGGAAGAGGCAGAGCAGACCTAAATACTTCTCTGATTGTCAGAGACACATCAGGGGTCATAAACAAAACTTTCCCCAAACCAAAAATGCTGCTTAGCTTCAAGACTTAAAAAATGTCCAAACTGAAAGGGACCTTCCTTGCTACTTTGTCCAACTCTCATATTTTATAGGTCCTAAAACACTCCGAAACCTAGAGGACTAGAAGTAGAGCTACAATACTGGGACTAGAGCTCAAATTTCCTAAAACTATCCAGTGTTCTTTGTGCTGCTTGACATGGATCAAGCCTGTGGGACTTTTCCTGGCACCACATGGGTGGCCCAGAATCCAGGCAACAAGCTCCCCTTACAGTCACAATGAGATGAGGACAAGAGTCACACAAGTGACCAGTGCAGTCAGAAAGTTCCTCCAGGAGTGAGCCACGATCTGGGATGGGAATGCCAGGGCCCCGTGCCAGGAAGGCCCCAGAGCCCGTGGCTTTGCCCCTCACCTCTGGCCTGGCTTCCACAGGTCCTGCATGACCACATTGCCTACCGCTATGAGGTTCTGGAGATGATCGGGAAGGGGTCGTTTGGACAGGTGGCCAAGTGCTTGGATCACAAAAACAATGAGCTGGTGGCCCTGAAAATCATCAAGAACAAGAAGAGGTGTGGCTTGGGGGATGGCATAGGCCACAGAGGAGGGACTGCATGACTCTGGCCCCTGAAGAATGACAGCCCTTCCTGACTCTGCCTCTCCTTCCCA
>NW_016107502.1:1834436-1837881 GCF_001604975.1 Cebus imitator
GCAGCGGAAGGTTGATGCCGTTCTTGGGTTGTGCTGTTTCCCTTCTCTCCCCATCTCGCAGCTTGCACAGAGGTTGCAACTGGCAGTGCACAAGTAAATGTTTCTTTTTCAAATGTATTGTATTAGTTTCTAACATTCCTAAGTTCTAACATTCTGTAGACTTCAAATAATATAGTAGGCCTCTGCCACCCTAGAGAGTTTAAGATTCTCTGGCAAGAGCGAGCTTTCATTTCTCAAGGGAACAGGTAGATGGGACCAAACAGCCACATTTTGAGTAGAGCAGGGGCTCCCTTTGGCTTCAGCCCCCACCTGCCCACTCTCTTGTTCCTTCCTTGTCAGGAACCTGATGTCCTTAGACAGTCCTCATTAGGCCTGGGCAGGAGTGGCTGCTGGTTTGAGTGACTAGTGGGCCTCCCGGGTCCCTCCCAAGGGCCTGAGGAACTATGACTACTTCAGAAGTTTGGGCCAACCCGCCTGCATAACGAAGTGCTTCCGTGGCCTTGTCACATAAGAAATGAGAGAACATATGAGAGTCTGGCACAGCTGAACTTCACCCCGAGCCCAGTGATTCAGTGGGAAAGCTGAATCTGTAAGACACAAAAGCCCTGCCCCTGGTCTGAGGCTTGCCTCCTACTGAAGGGAAACCAGGTGATACAAGATTGTTTGCAGGTTCAAACTCAGCCTTCTACTGTTTTTCCCCCACATGCATCACTTTCCCCCTCTCTTTTCCAGAATCAACTTGTACGAGCTGATGAAGAATAACAGCTTTCAAGGCTTCAGTCTGTCAATAGTTCGGCGCTTCACTGTCTCTGTTTTGAAGTGCTTGCAAATGCTTTCCGTAGAGAAAATCATTCACTGCGATCTCAAGCCCGTAAGTACCACCTCCGTCCTGGCATGGAAACGCTCTGAAAACACCCATTCTATTCCGTAGGCTGTGTAAGAATCACAAACTCCAATGAAATCACTGCCTTTGACATTTTTTTGGTGCTCTACTGTCATAGCAGTATGTCAAGGGAGGCGTTTAATGGGAATGTCAAACAAATTCAGTCAATGGCATTTCTAAGGCCTTATGCAAGCAAGGCCTAGAACCGGTGCCAAAGGAGATAAAAACAAAGGCACAATCTTCAGGAGCTGCACAATCAACATGGGGAAAGTGACACCATATATGCAAAAGAAACTCTGCAAAGCAGTGAATATGAGGTCCAAATGAGAAATACCCACCGCAAATCAAATGGAAAGTCAGAGGGGGAGGATGATGGGATTTTGGAGAGGATGTGGGAGGAGGCCCGTGGAGGTGGTCATATTTGAACTGGACCCTGAAGGATGGGGAGCATTTAGGTCAGCAGAGGGCCTAGGGCAGTGTTACTGTAGCTTGACGTATGTCTTTTCTTCTCTCTAGGAAAATATAGTGCTATACCAAAAGGGCCAAATCTCTGTCAAAGTCATTGACTTCGGATCAAGCTGTTATGAAAACCAGAAAGGTAGGCCCATGCCAGTCCTGTCATCTGAGTTCTCCTATTGCAATTTCCCATCCTTCACATACAAGGTCACCTGGCTTCTAGCCTGGGCTCAGCCACCACCCCTACAGCATGATTTCGAACAAGGTACTTCACTTCTCTGAGCCCAAGGTTCCTCATCTATAAAATGAGAAAGTTGGCTGGGCACGGTGGCTCACGCCTATAATCCCAGCACTTTGGGAGGCCAAGGCAGGTGGATCACGAGGTCAAGAGATCGAGACCATCCTGGTCAGCATGGTGAAACCCCGTCTCTACTAAAAATACAAAAATTAGCTGGGTGTGGTGGCGCACGCCTGTAATCCCAGCCACTCAGGAGGTTGAGGCAGGAGAATTGCTTGAACCCAGAAGGCGGACGTTGCGGTGAGCCGAGATCGCGCCATTGCACTCCAGCCTGGGTGACAAGAGCGAAACTCCGTCTCAAAAAATAAAATAAAATAAAATGAGAAAGTTGTATTCAAATACTATAAGGGTGCTTTCAAGCTCTCATATTCTGTAGATATGGAATTACCCAAGAACAGTGAGTCCCAAAACTAATTAAATGCGTATCCAAATTGCCTTGGGGCTCTGAAAAATTATCGTTTCCAGGGCCTCACCCCACATGTTCCTAATCCAAATTTCTGGGAAGTAGGTAGGAGTCTGCACTTCAGAAACCATAGTCATTCTGGAGTTTGGAATTTGCTGCCCCAGCTCCTCTAGGTTTTATACTTTTTCTAGCTAGGATCCAAAAAGTAGCTCTGGTGTACATTTTCACAGCGTTTACGGAACTTGATTTAATAGTGTGTTCCTTTGTCTTCTATCAGGTTTGCTATAGAGAACATGTATCATTAGAGAGACATTTTCTGTTCTGTGTCAGTCACTGTCCTGGGTACCAGGAACAAAAAATGAACATTCTCTATCGTCAGGTTGCTTACCAACTAATGCAAGAGACAGAAAGATAAAAATAATATGATGAGTACAATGATTGGAGATAAGCAGAGGCTGTGTTCACGACACAGAACCGAGGGACTTTGGGAGCAGCCTTTGAGGTGGCGGAGGCTGTCAGAGGAAGCTTCCCGGGGCTGAAGAAAGGACTACTAGATGGATGTTTCCAAATATTTGGCAGATCAATTTTTTTTCAGGGAAACACATTTCCAAGTTTATTAATGAATAATATAATAAAAGACACAGATGAAGAGATACACAAGGCAAAGTATTTGGGAAGGGATGTGAAGCTTCCATGCCCCCTTGGGGGCATGCCACGTTTTCAATACCACATTTCCCATACCCTGGAAGTTCTCTGTACCCTGCAGCTCGGGGATTTTCATGAAGGCTTCATCACATAGTCATTAAGATCATTAACTCAATCTCTAGCCCTTTCCCCTTCCTAGAAGAAAGGAGTTAGAACTGTAAGTTCCAAGCTTCTAATCATGGCTTAGTCTTTCTGGCAGCCAGCCCCTGTCCAGGAGCTCACCAAGAGTCATCTCACTAGAACAAAGAGAGTCCTATCACCTAAGAAGTTCCCAGGGATTAGGAGTTCCGTGTCAGAAGCCAGAATAAAAGGTCAATTATTAGAGCAAGAGATACATGTGGAACCCCTATCCCTCAAGAAATTAAAAAGGTTTTAGGAGCTCTGTGCCAAATACTAGGGGTAGAGACCTATATCTATTTCTGACTATTTCTTGCACATGCTCATATACAAGCATAGCTATCATTAATTTGAAGAAAAAATAAGACATTAAATGACACCCAGTGTTAGCCATTCACTCTCACACATTGTTGGAGTAACAGATAGAGCATTCACTTTCACACACTGTTGGAGGAACTACAGATTCATATGATCTTTTGGGAGGTTACTTTTGCATCTTTAACCAAACATTTCACTTCGAACCTTCAAAAATTATAAATTCCCTTCTAAAGAACCTCTCCTGCAGATGACTGATGTTCCCGTA
>NW_016107502.1:1839234-1849291 GCF_001604975.1 Cebus imitator
GCTGAGGGTCATTTTCTGTACTGTTTGCATTATTAATGGAGGTAAAAACTCCTGACTCTCAATGTCTTGTAAATTCAGAAGTTCAAATTTTCCATCTCTCTCTCTCAGTGTTGTCCCATCCTTGCTTATTTCACAGCTTCCGTTAGTAAATGACAGGAGCACATTTTCTTGTCCAAAATCGTTGGAAGTACGTAACTGTGACAGTTTCCCAAGCATATGCTTTTCATTTTCAGAATAATTTTTATAAGTATTAATTAGCGTCTTCTAGTGGAGGAACTTTCAGATCAACTGACTTGTCCTTGAACTTAAGTTTTCACTTGCTTTCATCATTCAAGCGTTCTTGATTCTGTAGAAGCTTGTTAGCTTGTACAATTTTCTTAATAATATATCTCCTTACTTCCTCATCCTCTTCCTTCTCCAAGTCTTTCTGGCTTTCTAGTTTGGATTCCTGGAAAGAGTTTTCACTATTTCAATGTGATATGGGATACTTGGTACAGAAATGAAGACATTCCTTCTTGGCGAGACCTCATCCTGCAATGATTTGTCAGGATCAGAAGGCTGTTTGGTGTGTTCTGTTACTGTTTCATTCTCTTTTAAGTCTTGATTAATATTCTCCTCCTTCAAACAAGTCATCTCTCTTAGGCTGGCAGCACTTTTTTCATTTTCACTAATTATCCACTCCAGGTTCTTTTCAAAGTCATCTTCATATTCTTCAATTTCTTTTGAATCAGTATCTTTATTTTCATTCATTTTCTTCTCTTCCACCATTAATATCTCCGCATCACCCTTCCCTTCTCTCCCTCCACATCCCTCCTGCCTGTGTAAAATGCGCCGGCTGGGGCCACAGAGATGGCCAGGGGAGTTCTCCGCTCCTCCTCTTTCTAAGTTCTTCACATTGAGGCAAGGGAGACCCTGGCACCTGCCTCCGTGGCAGCCAGGACCACACTGCCATGGCAACAGCATGCCTCTGCGTCCTCTATCTGGGCCTTTCTCTGGCAGATCAATTTTTGAGGACATATGTCATTCATACCTTTCATGTATGAATCCTATAAGAAATTCCAGCTAAAAAATAATGCTTTCCACAAAGAACTTATATGTTTGCCCTTCTCAGATGTTGAAGGCCGTAACTTATCAGTTGTCATTTATCTTGGCTGCCGCAATGCTCAGAACTGAGTTTGTAATTATTTCATCCTTGGTTCCTAACAGTCATTTCCCCCTTTGCATATTTTCTGACTTCCTTTTTAACTGTGAGGCAGTATCTAGTATTGACACTAGAATTGGACTGCCTACTCCTGAATCCCAGCTCTGTCACTAATAGCTCAGTAACGTTGACATTTTCACCTCTGTATGCCTCAGTTTTCTCACATTTAAATTGGAGGCAATAATACTACTTGCTTCATAGAATTTATGTAAAAGTTGAAAGGGCCTATCTATAAAAGCACTTGGAATCGTGCCTGGCACATACTAAACATTATGTAAATACCATTAAATCCATGTTCTAAAATACTCTGTGCATATGTGCTTTGCAAAGTACCACAGATCCATTTGGGAAGCAGGCAAAATATAAAAATTATTTTTATTAAATCTTTATTTTGTTTTAAATCACAGAATTATTATCTTCTGACAATAGCCAATGTAAACAACAGAGAAGCGATTACAGAATCCCTGCACCTCCCCAGGTAACCAGCAATCCCAGTTATGTGGAAATAACTACCGTGTTCCATTTCTTCAGCTTCAGTCCATTCATCCTCATCTGTTGCGATTTTCTTTCCATACAATAAGTGCACATACTATATTGAATACACACTTCCCATGCTTCCTGTCCAACTTGATATGCTTCTTCCATTGCCAAGCCACAAGACTCAGAAGCTGTCTACCCCAAATTAAGCTGACAGTTTTGAAAACTTAGTCTTATATTTGTCGTATGTTTTGTTTGTTTGTTATAAACTTGGCTAACTTACATTCACTTTCCTACAACAAAGCCCACGCTGGAGCTCGTTACCTACAAAGCAAGGACAGTAACACCTCCTTTGTAATCAGGTGACTGGGCGGATTTGATGCTGTTCGTGTAACGAGACTTCCAGGTGCTGGCCGGCTGGACTTCCCTTTCCCTGCCAGCGGGGGCGCAGTTTAACCGAGAAGGTGCCCTGGAGGAGAGTGTTCTGAAGAGAGAAGTTTTCCCACGAGGTTTCTCTCGCTTTGCCTCCGCAGAATACACGTATATCCAAAGCCGGTTCTACCGATCCCCAGAGGTGATCCTGGGCCACCCCTACGACATGGCCATTGACATGTGGAGCCTGGGCTGCATCATGGCAGAGTTGTACACGGGCTACCCCCTGTTCCCTGGGGAGAATGAGGTGGAGCAGCTGGCCTGCATCATGGAGGTACGGGGAGGGCTGGCTGGAGGGCGGCTCCCACGGAGGCTGTGGGCTTGGATCTCAAACACGGGGCTACATGAGACTTGCCCAGGACCATGGCCTACCTACTCTTCTTTTTCCTTTGGTTGGATGTTCCCTAAAAGTAGTTTTGAAATTGTGTGCCCCCTTGTACATTGTCAAGCTGACATCTAACATTTTTATCTTAAATTTAAATAGTTGCAGAGGATGTCGTTTCCATCATATTGTAAATAGTGACATTTTAAAATAAAAGTGTTACACCACCCTTTCAGAAATATCCAAAAGAATACAAAACCAGAGTGACATGGCGCCCATTAAAATCTATCTGAAAGTATGTGAACAAGTTCTTAAGAGTCGTACATTTATTTTACTTCGTTATTTTTTGCTTTTTGTTTTTACTCTTCTCTCTACTTCCTCTATGGAATTTTATTCTAATTTAATATATGCTTATGTTTAGAAACTTTCTTTTTGAGATAGAGTCTCGATCTGTCGCCCAGGCTGGAGTGCAGTGGCATCATCTCGCTCCCTGCAACCTCTGCCTCCTGGTTTCAAGTGATTCTCCTGCCTCAGCCTCCTGAGTAGCTGGGATTACAGGCATGCACCACCATGCCCAGCTAATTTTTGTGTTCTTAGTAGAGATGGGGTTTCACCATGTTGGCCAGGATGGCCTCAATCTCTTGAACTTGTGATCCATCCGCCTCGGCCTCCCAAAGTGCTGGGATTACAGGTGTGAGCCACTGCACCTGGCCTAGAAACTTTTATCAATCTTTATAGCTTTAAAAATTTCCTGATTCCATAAGCTTCATGTGTAAAAATTTTTTTCTGGTAAGTTACCATTAAAATATATCTGGTGTGCAAATTTTGATAATTATCAAAAATAAAATGTGAAATTTTATTGAGCATGCAGCTCTTAGAAAAATGAAGAGAGCTGGGTTTTCTTTTTCCAATTAATGCTTATACCCAGAGGTGAATGATGCTTCTTACTAGAATGCCCGGGCGCAGGATCAATGTGATTCTAATTGCTTGGTGGTGCAGATGTGAACCCAGAGAGGAAGCCTGTTCTAGTTAAGGCCGTCTAATTTGGTGACTCCTTTTGAGTTCTATGTAAAAATCAAATGGTGATCTGTCATCTAAAGTTATGTTTACCATCCTGTCAGCTGACAACCTGATTAAAATGTTAAAAACAAAGAATTGGAAATTATTTGACTTCAAAATATGTGTATTGTTCAGGCATGAGTCATTCATAACGGGAAATGAGTTTTCTGGGAAAACTATCTCCCAATAGCAAGGCTTTACCAAAACTCATGATATGATTATGAATTATATCTATTATGCTTTCACTTGAAAGCCACCTTGTTATGGAGCTAAATTAGACAAAATAGAAAAATAACCTTAAAAGTTTAAAATTTTACATTTTAGGATTTTCCCAGTGAACAAAGATCTTTTGGGTGCAAACACCAAGGTGTGTGTCTATCTGTCTATCTTTGCCAAATTTCTATTTTCCAGATTGTCTCAAAGTTACAGAGAGAGAAACACATAGAGCCTTGAGAATGAGTAAACATAGAGAATTTCATGTCATGATTGAAACGAATAATAGAATATTAAAATAATTTAGGTAAAGCAGCTGTGGTGGAATGAACACTGGCCTGTGGGTCAGTAAACCCGGGGTCTCGCCCTGGCTCCGTCTTTTTCACCAGTCACTTCCCGGCTCTGGACTATAAAATGAGGGGAGCGGGTAGATGGCTTCTAAGGTCGGTAATGAATGAAGCATCCCCAGACCACTGCTGCTTCCAATGCCAAAGAGCTCGGGGCTATGTTTCAACGTTCCTACAACCCCAGAACTGACTCAGCTTCCGCTTGACCTCAGGGTCAAAGGGGCTGAGGAACAGAAGAGCAGGATCATGCATGGATTATGGTTGGGAACTGAGCAGCAAGGGAGGTGACCCACACTGTAATTTCCTTATCTCTGTGCACCCCTCTAAGTTGCAGTAGGAGAAGAGGAACAAGTAGGTGCTACACTTTTCCTTTCAAGAAGGTGTTTGTCTTGTAATTGTCTGATGCTCATCTGGTGATTTTCATTTTCTTTTCTTCTCCTCCCTTTCCAGTGCTCCATGCTGGGATATGTCACTCTTTAATTCAGACATGGCAGCATGTATACCAGTTTATTTGCTCTGGCAAGGACATCCGGCTGCTATCAAGGTGGTGGCCCACCTCTAGTTGGTGCTGATGTCTGTTTAGAATAACATGGACAGTGTTGATTCTTAGCATATGAAACCAGCTCCGGATTAGGAGTTAAAAGGCCCAGGCTCTGGGTTTGCTCTGCTACTGACGCGATGTTATTAATACATTAAATCCTTATATGTAGAAGGCAAAGCCTGGCCAAAGTATGCCCTGCCCCTCGGTCTTTGAATCTCTGATCCCACAAAGAGTGAATCAATTGAATTGTCCTTATTAAGGTGCTGGGCTTGCCGCCAGCCCGCTTCATTCAGACGGCCTCCAGGAGACAGACGTTCTTCGGTGAGTCCTCAGGTCTAACTCTCTTTTCCTTATTGTGTCTAATGAAGTGTTGCAGGCCTCGAAGACACCTGCCATACCTTGAAGCTCATTTCGTTCTTTTCCCCTGGCCATAGCAAAGTGGGGGCTGTGATTAAGAGCTTCTTTCACAGAAGTAAAAGATAATGAACAGTGGAACCAGATAGCATGATGGAGATGGGATGGGGCAGCCGCAATGGGAATGGGGTCTTGACAGTAAAAATGTTCAGAAGAAAGAGGATGGCCAGACCCCTGTTGAGAAGAGCTATCAGCAAGTATTACAGCCTCAAAATACTGTAACTGCATCCTCTCCTGGAAGTTCTCCCCACTCTCCCAAGCAACTTGTCCTCTCACACTGGACTGTGCAGGGAAATCAAAGAGCAGAAGCTTCATTTCAAGAATAGTGGAAAATTCCATTGCTGCATTACTGTCTCCCCTGCTAAAAGTCTTCTTATCCTCCAGATCCTCACTGTGCCAGGTTCATTGCAACGGTTAAGCAAGGACTATCAGAGTAGTTTTGCTTTGATGAGTTGTGGCTGGGAGTTATATGTATGTCATTTGCCTGATTGTAGGGAGTAAACTTTGTCCACAGCCCAGGCTGGCCCTCTCCTCCTGATTCCCAGAATCTGGATTTTTGTGATCCACTGCCTTCCTATTTAAGCGGTGATATACAAGGTGGCAGGATGGCTCAGCAAGGTACTAACTGAGGCAGCGCTTTCCAGGCACATGCACCAAAAAGTTGCAGCAAGTCCGAAACCTAAAATCCCTTTAAAGAACCACTGGAAGCTAAGAGTCCCAGATAGAAACAGCCAAAGTAGCCTGAAGGTCAGCAAAGTGGAGCAAAGCTAGATATGAGCAAAACGGAACTCCACAGACGCGACTCCATGCTACCTGGAGTGGCATTTCTAACCAGCAATTGTCAGGTCGGTTCATGGACTCCCTCTGACTATGCAATCTCAGACATTCCTGGTCCTCCCACCTCTGATTTTCAACTGTGAGCAGCCTCTGAATGTGTATGCAAATCACACAACTTCTGTTCACAACTTGCCCCATCAGTAGGAAGGTCCAAAACATCCTCATGGACAAAAGGGATTGAGTCACGCTGGTGAGGATGCACTGATTCAGCCATGTAGGGGTTGTAATTTGCCTATTTCTGTACCTTTTGGTAAAAAGCCACAGCCCTGAGCCCTGCCACAGCTGCAGGTTCCCTGGTCCTCTCCCAGGACTCCTTAGACTCCCTATGATCCAAAAAACTCAAAGTTGAAGGCCAAGCAAGTGGAGGTGCTCTGTGATCCTATTCCAGGGCCATGGCTGTCTTCATTCTGATTAGTTGGTCCCATGCCATTCATTCCAATTGTTAACTCTTTTAAACATCGCCTTGTAATCATGGCTGGAGCTTTGGAGACATTGCTTCTGAGCAGGGCAGTGTCCTGGTTGCCACAGAATGGTGCCCACGCATTAACCGAGCAATCTGGTGGTGGGCAGAGGGGTTCTGTCTGGCTCCCTAACTTACACATGGAGCAAGGGAACTAGTCTGTGGATCCCAAATATACTTTTTCTACCCACAACTTAATAATTCAGGCTCTTGGACTGGACAGAGTCACTGTGGGAAGACACATCTTGAGCCTGTAACACTGAACTATGAGATAGCATCTAGATGGGGACTAGCAGGAAGGGAGCGTAGAGCACCTTCATGGGAAGGCACTGAAGACATAGGCATGTCCACTTTGTAGAGCTGCTTATTTCTACCATCAGCACTAGGCTTTAGGATGGTGGTGGGATTTTTGCAGCAACATCCATATCTTCGCTTCCTGCAAAAGAAGGAATGTTGCTGAGAAAAATGCATCCTCGTCAGTGTTTTCCAAACTTTATCCAAATGCAGGAATCATTTGGGGAGCTTGCTAAAAAAGCTAATTCCTGTGATTCTCTTCTATAAGGTATGCTGTGGGAAGATTGAGATGGGACCCAGGATTTAATATTTTTAATAACAGCTCCTTGTGACAAGAGGAGTCTGGGAAACACTGTTGTCCCCTTCACTTGTTGACTCCCCCTTTCCCAGGTTTGGGCTCCCAACAGCTCCGCAGCCCCTGACGCCTCCTGGTTAAAACCCCTAATTAGCAGCAAAATGGTGTTGTCTTAAGCCTGGTAAGATATTATACTTAGGTGGCCCAGGCCGTAAGAAGGGGATGGAGGGAATCATGGATGAGGGCTAGAATGAGAAAAGTTTACACAGGAAAACGATTACATGACCATGACTTTAGGGGCTTCGTTATTTGTAAGACTGTGAGCTTGATTCTTCTTTGGTCATTCATAAAAAGGGCAACGTAGGATAAAGTGGGTGGGCTAAGGCCACGATTCAAAAGGAAATGGATATTTGTACAATTTCACAGGACCTTGCCCCTGAAGATTTACTTCACTATTGTGATTGTCATCATTAGTGTTATCTTATCCTGGCTAGTGCTAAACCATTTAAACTATTTGATTTGGAGAGGAGGTAGTAGAAGGAAGCTCAGAACATACTGAATAGTAGGAAAAAATAAATTTTTAAAGTTAGTTGTATTCCTTGGATAATCTACACGTGGTTATTTCAAACTGAGACTGTGGGTGTGCTTGTGTGTATGTTTAGTGGGGGGTGGCATGAGGCGAGTGTGTAAGACCAAGAGCGAAACAGCCACGGAGGCCACTCTAAGCAGCAGCATGATGTGACCACTAAACATTTACGCCTGGAACTAAATACAGAATGTTGTATTTCTGCAGATTCCAAAGGCTTGCCTAAAAGTATAACCAACAACAGGGGGAAGAAAAGATACCCAGACTCCAAGGACCTCATGATGGTGCTGAAAACCTATGACACCAGCTTCCTGGACTTTCTCAGAAGGTGTTTGGTGTGAGTTCGTTGGAATGTCTCTGCCTCTGGGTTTCCTCTTAAATGCTGTACTTTCACACACGTTTGCTGGTAAAAGTCTAAGGCTGGGAGACATTATAAAAGTAACAAGAAACACTAACAATAGACCTTTAAAGTCTACAAATTGCTTCCACATCTGTCGTCTCATGAGACGTCTCTCTCTCCCTACTGTGTGTTGTCAGGGCAGATGATCTGCTCTGTTTTGCAGGTATGGAGGTTGTGGTTCAAAGAGATTAAGTGACTTGCCCTTGATCACACAGCGTGTGGCAGAGTTTGGCATCTTCCTGGCCTCAAACTGCTTGGCAGTGAGACTGTAGGCCAGTCTTAAATGTCCTGCTCTGTGAGCTGAAGCCAACCTCCTGAGTGCTTGTTGTAATGATTTGCATACACATCCAGTTTAAACTGGTTTCAGGGCCTGTCCCTAACCCCCTAGGATTTAGAACCCAAATCCTCTTATAGTAGGGAATTAGGGGAAGGGTGAGCTGTAAACCATTTACTATGTAAAATTTTTTACAACCTATATGCATATTTTGAATCTTAGAGATTAGATCTGTACTTAAGTCATAGTACTGAGCACAGTACTTTTAAACACCTAGCTTAAAAGGTGTTTAGAAAATGTTAGCTATTGTTATTATTTCACAGCTATTAAAGAGGTAAGTCTGTCTCCACTGAGTAGCAAGTGCATTATCCATGTGATACCTGGCAAGTCATCACTTTTTTCCAGGGCCTCAGTGTCCTTTCCTATAAAATGGGGTATTCCTAAGCTCCCTTCCAGTTCTATCAGTCCTATAATTTAGTAGTTTTAGAAGACCATATCATTATATTCTCTTATTCTTCCAGTTGGATGGAGAGGTGTTAGCAAAATACTCTTCTGGCATCTGTGCACTCTGGAATTTTGGTACTAGCTCAAGGGTGAACCATGAGGTAGCGCTGAAAGTATTCCCAACTTAGAGGGCCATGCTATTCACTTATCGGAATAATCAAGGTAGAGAAGGATTCCATACCCAATCTTACCTCTACATTAACAAACAGAAACCAATTGCTGAGACAGAGGGGTTATCCAGAAACCCCAGCCATCCAGAACACAGCTCAGCACCAAGGAAGACATTATTTTCATTTCTTTCTTTTTTTTTTTTTGAGACGTAGTCTTGCTCCGTCGCCCAGTCTGGAGTAATGTGGTATGATCTTGGCTCACTGCAACCTCTGCCTCCCAGGTTCATGAGATTCTCTTGTCTCAGCCTCTGGAGTTGCTGGGACTACAGGCACGTGCCACCAAGCCTGGCTAATTTTTTTTGTATTTTTAGTAGAGATGGGGTTTCACCATGTTAGCCAGGGTGGTCTCAATCTCCTGACCTCGTGATGCGCCCACCTTGGCCTCCCAAAGTGCTGGGATTACAGGTGTGAACCACCGTGCCCAGCCACATTATTTTCTTCTTTAGTGCAAAGGAGTAATTACTCATAACTTGCAAGAGGCAGTCAAGCTGATGGGGACTGTTACTTAATTGCTAATTAGCAAATCTTTGGAATGAGAGACTAAAAGTGTTGAGCCAAGTTCAACAGGCATAAATGTAAAGCCTTGTGTTTAGACTTTGTAGGCTAACTCCAAAAGTCCAGGAAAGGAGAGATTTGTTTAACAGCAGTTCATTTGACATCGAAATGAGATCTTGAGCTGTTTAGGATCTTGATTAGTCTAGAATGTTAATACTGCCTCCCTGCAGTTATAGAAGCTATTCCCACCATGGTGGACATTAGTTAGACAACTGCTAAAATATCCTTATCTCAGAAGATGGCCAGATGGTGAAAACCATGTTGTATAATCATTAGTTAGTAGTGATGTAAATATTTTCAGATAGCTGAAGGGCTGAAACATAAAAGAAGAATTAGTTATTTTGTATGATGGTAATCGGTTGAATCAGGACCTGGGTACAAGTTACTGGGAAGCAAACCAGTTTTGGTACAATAAAATTCAAGAACTTTCAAAGAATCAGAGTTTTTAAAAATTGGAATAGATGGTTCTGAGAGTTAGTGCATTGTCACTGAAAGTATTAGAGAATTACAGGGTGATTCCAAGATGGGAGTTTGGTCAATGTATTCTGCTACTGAATTAGAAGTTTGATTTGATTATATCCAAGTCCCCTTGCAAATCTTAATATTCTAGAATTCTATAACTCTTCTTGCAATATATTTGGAAGCCCCAATTCTGTAGTCTGGAAATTGAAATTAA
>NW_016107502.1:1850335-1853776 GCF_001604975.1 Cebus imitator
TATTTTGCAAATTTTTATATGCAATATAGCCTAGTGGTTAGGCACATGGTCACAAGAGTCAGGTTGCCTGGGATTGAATTCTGGCTCCACCGCTTATCAGGTATGGACGTAACCTCTCTGTAGTTCAGTAACTCCATTTATGAGAACGAGAATAATGCCTATTCTCCAGGGTCGCTGAAATGGTCAGATGAATTAGTACACAGAAAGTGCTTAGAATGATGCCTGGCACATTGAATGCGCTTTACAAATGAGCTGTTTTTATATCATCACAGTCATGGTTTCCACTAAGTGATTTACAGCCTACAGGACAGTTCCCATATAATCCCATTCGAATGCTTGTTCTTTCTGCCCTCTCTCTCCTTCAGCAGATGAGATCACCAGAGAGACTATAGACAAAACAAAAGATGGCCCCATGAGGCATATTCAGCATTCAGGTGATCAGCGGGACCCTCTCCAGCACACAGCTGACACTGTTCAGCTGCCTCCACTGGTAGAAGCTCTCCCGAAGTCAGAGGCAGCTGTTGGGGCAGAAGTGTCCATGACCTCCACAGGACAGAGCAAAAATTCCTCCCCAAAGAACACAAACATTTTACCCCCCATTGTATGACCTTTGCTGAGGGTGTGTCCTGCTCCTTTCCACCAGTGATTTGTATTGACAGCACTTACATTGGACAATACTTCAGACTGTTGCTTTTTAATACAGAAAAGTTTATTTAAAAAAACTCTGTTAATATGGCCAATTGGCACGATTTCTCTTATGAGGGATGGGGGAGGATGTCCTCACACTTAAATTCGTTCCATATGTGTTTGTGTGTTGGGGGTGGGAATAGTTTTTAACTATCAGTGTTATAGCATCATTAATGGAACTCTAAACAGACATTTTTTTGTTGTTCTTGCCCGTGACTGCCAACCTATGTCAGGATTTTTGTTTGAAAACCATAGAAGCTGAATTCAAAAGTAGCTTAAACAACAGAAGACATTTATTGACTTATATAATTGGGGAATCAGAAAGGGTAGATGTAGTTTCAGGCACAGCGGGATCCAGGAATTCAAATGAGGTTGTAGGGCTCAGAATCCCTCTTCGTCTATTAGCCTTGCTTCTCTCTATGGTTACTGCATCCTGATGGGAGGCTCTGCCCGGAAACTAACCACCAACATCCAGTCAAAAGATGCAGGCTTCCTTGCTGACAGGAAGTCTCCAAAATGATAGTGACACAGAAACTGTGCCTGGGAGACTGGGATGCAGTCTGGGCCCCAAGCCCACAGTGAAGGTGAAGGCACCGTGACTGATGCTTCCCTAGACTGCAGCAAGGGATGGAAGGTTTCCCAAAGGAGGGGAAGCTGAGTAAACACGCAGGACATACTGATTTATCCACCAGACCAGAAATCTAAGTAGGCCTTCTCACTGCCCTTTCTAATCCTTATCTACACAAATACATAACCTTTATGTGATTATAATAGGGCAGATAGAATTTTACCTGAAACAAGATGATAACATCAGAAACAATATGGAATATATAAAAATAGTTTTAGTTTTCTTTTTTACTTGCCATTTGGAATAACCTCCCCTCAATACACTTTTCATTTTACTTGTTGCATAATATTTTATGAACATTGACGCCAAGTCATTAAAGCAATGGATTTGGATGCAATATCCCAGGGAAGATCTTGAGTTAGAATAGCAGGGGGTTGAAAGAAAGTCCTAGGAAAGATAAATGTAAAAGGAGTTGACAGAGTTGAGGAGGTCCCCCAAGAGATCCAGAGCTATAGGAAGAAAATTAGAAGCCAATGGAAAAGTTTCTAAAAGGAAAGAAGGGTCAAGAATATAAAATTCCACAGAAAATTCAGGATAAGAACAGAAAGTATTTCTTAAGTAGAGTGATATGGATATTAAGTCAGAGCAGTATTAGAACAGGTATCTTATCCCAGGTTCTATAGCCAGCCAGAAAGCAACAAAACCAGCAACAGAATTCAGATCCTTGGGAATATTCTTGACACGAACTTCAACCATGGATGAAGTCGGAGGCGGACATTGTCTGCAGCTCTACAGAGAAAGGGAAACCAAGTCTTCAACATTGTAATTGGGATGATTTTGATTGAATATTAGAAAGTATCTTCTGATTTTCATGGTTATAAAAGGCTAAAATGAATTATTGATAAACTGTGGTTTAGTTTAAGAGAATGAGGAAGCTGCAAATTGTGACACAGAGACGGGGACAGGCTGAGTGACCTCCAGCAGGGCCCCTCAGTCCAGCTCTGCTGTACCTCTGGCATTCATCTAGTTATTTTTTCACTCCTGGGATTTCTCTACCTGATTGTTCCATTGGATCCCAAGAAAGCAAAACACGTGGAGTCATTTAGTTGTAATTTTTTAATTTTACGTCCTTGTGCTCATGGACAGGAAAATCTGCAAAATCCAGTGACTAGCCTAAGATGACATGTCTTTGATGAGAGTGATATGAAGATAATGTTAGGGCTCTGTAAGGATATAGAGGGGGAGCTGCGGAAGTGAGAAAGAAGGGTGGGGATAAGGGCCGGGCCCGCCGTCAGAAGAGGGGAAACCAATGGGGTTGCTGATCACAGGTTCATCATCAGCCAGTCCAGCAGCTGCAGTGCTGTGACATTCCCCACTGCCTCATTCAGCTGGCGCTGCTTCTCATAGCGCATCACTGACTGCAGAACCTCACCCACGCTGCATCCTTTGTCCACAGCAGCAGCCGAGAGCTGACGTAGCTGTGAAAGGAAAGAATACTTTCACAGTGGAGAGGCACAGCATCCCATGGCAGGCCAGATGGAGCCTGCCAAGTCTAGAGCAGAGAGGCCAGGCAGACCTTGGGAAACTGCAACACAGACTTTAAAGTCTGCTGGCCTATTTACCAGAAGAAGGTTGGTGACAACATTTTTAGTTTAAAGAAGGGGTGTTACACCCACCTGCCCATGATCTGGCTCTCTAAGAATTCTAAGGTTCTAAGTTCACCCTAATATCATAAAAGTCTCCGTCATTGTCCTAAGACCAAAAGGGCAAGACAGAAAATATCCAGTGCACAAATGTGGATGCTGCTTTCCATGCCCCATAGACCACAGAACCCTAAAATGTTAGAGCAAAAGGGCACCTCAGAGATCAATTCAGTTCTCATGAAATGTTTCCCAGAGAAGTAAAGAGACTTGTCAGAGATACACTGCCAGTAATTAGCAGAACCAAAGTTCACTGCAGGTATCAGATCCTATCTGTAGCTCTTTTTCCAAGTATAACATGAGAAAAGTTACTTAAGGAACCATTCTAATATAAATGCAATATGCTGTCATTTATCTGGAATCCTAAGGGCAACAATCTGAAATAACCAGATTTTTTTTTTTTTTTTTTTGAGACGGAGTTTCACTCATGTTACCCAGGCTGGAGTGCAATGGCGCGATCTCGGCTCACCGCAGCCTCCGCCTCCT
>NW_016107502.1:1854016-1855988 GCF_001604975.1 Cebus imitator
GAGACGGGGTTTCACCATGTTGACCAGGATGGTCTCGATCTCTTGACCTCGTGATCCACCCGCCTCGGCCTCCCAAAGTGCTGGGATTACAGGCTTGAGCCACCGCGCCCGGCCCCATAACCAGATTTTTATTGTGTTCATTTTGCTCTTGACTTTTTACAACAAAGGGCGGGCAAATAGACAAAATATCGAGAGCTTCTTCAGAAAGAGAAATGTCCATGTGAGAAACTGAAATAGAAGAACCAAATGGGAAATTTTAGAACTAAAAATTACATACAAAATGTAAAATAAAAACTTAACAGGTGGGCAGAATGTAAATGGGAGGAAGGTCAGTAAACTTGAAGGTAGATGAATAGAAATTATCCATGCTTAACAACATAAGAGACTGATTAAACTTACTTCAAAAAAACATTTAAAAAATAAATAGAGCCCAAGGATTTGTGGGCAATATAAAAAGTTTTGACATTTGTATTAGAATACCAAAGGAGAAAAGTGATGATGCAAAAAATATTTGAAGAAATAATGGATGAAAGTATTCCTAATTTGCCAAAATGTTTTGAACCTATAGATTCAACAATCTCAGGGTACTTAAAATAAAACAAACCCAAACCCAAAGAAATTAACTTCAAGAGCTACCATAACTAAATGGCTGAAATTTAAAGAAAATTGAAAAAAATCTCAAAAGCATCCAGAGAAAACCATTTATAGGGGAACTACAAGTCAAGTGATAGCCAATTTCTCATCAGAAACCATAGAGGGCAGAAGAAAGCAGCACGTCTTTTAAATGCTAACAGAAAAAAACCCTGCCACATTAGAATTCTGTATCCAGCAGAAATTATAACTCAAAAATGAAAATCAAATAAAGACACTGTCAGAATAAATAAAACTAAGAGAAGGCACTGCCAGAAAATGTGTTCTAAAAGAATTGTTATAGGAAGTTCTTCAGAGAGAAGGGCAATGATACCAGAAGGAAACTGGGAACATTAAGAATGAATGAAGAACAATGAAAACAGTAAAACTCTCAGCATAAACAGTAGGCTACTCTCTTAAGTTCTTTAAAATATGTTTTAAGGGGGACACAGTGGCTCACGTCTGATCCAGCACTTTGGGAGGCTGGGGCAGGAGTATCACCTGAGGTCAGCAGTTCGAGACCAGCCTGGCCAACATGGCAAAACGCTGTCTCTACTAAAAATACAAAAATTAGCTGGGCATCATGGCACATGCCTGTAATCCCAGCTACTTGGGAGGCTGAAGGAGGAGAATCACTTGAACCTGGGAGATGGAAGTTGCAATGAGCTGAGATCATGCCACTGCACTATAGCCTGGGCAACAGAGTGAGACTCTGTCTCAAAAAAAAAAAAAAAAAGTTTTAAGGTTGAAAGGAAAAGTAACATTGAAGGTTTTTTCAAAGTACATAAATTACATAAAGCAACTCAACTACAAAGGGAGAAGAGCAAAGGAACCTGTATGGTAGTAATACTTCTACATTCCAGCTTAAGTGGTAAACTGTTGATGCTACATGGACTCTGAGAGGTTAGCATATATATATTGTAATCCCTAGATTAACCACTAAAAAAAACTACAGAAGAAGATATAGTCAGAAATGCAATAGATAAGTTAAAATGGAATACTAAAACATGTTCAAATAGTCCAAGAGAAGGCAGCAAAGGGGGAACAGGAAGAAAACACAGAGAGAAGAAACAAATAATAAAATGGTAAGTTTAAATCCAAACATATCCATAAACTGGGCTAAATGTAAATGATCTAAACATATCAAATGTCAGAATGGACAAAAAATGTAACCCAAGTGTATGCTGCCTACAAAAAAAACCTCAATTCAAATATAAAAAGTTAAAATTGGGCTGGGCGCGGTGGCTCACGCCTGTAATCCCAGCACTTTGGGAGGCCAAGGCGGGTGGATCACGAGGTCAAGAGATCGAGACCATCCTGGTCAACATGGTGAAACCCCGTC
>NW_016107502.1:1856648-1868540 GCF_001604975.1 Cebus imitator
ACGGGGTTTCACCATGTTGACCAGGATGGTCTCGATCTCTTGACCTCGTGATCCACCCGCCTCGGCCTCCCAAAGTGCTGGGATTACAGGCTTGAGCCACCGCGCCCGGCCCCAGCTATCTTCTTAACCACCATGCTACCAAAACTCTTTTCCTCCTGGTTAGAGTCTGCGCAAACAGGCGTGGAAGACAAATTTTGACCCAGCTTAGCAGCCGTAGTCAGCCAGGCGTGTCGTCGTGGGGAATTGTGGGTGAAGATGGCCGCCGCCGTGCAATCCCGGCTTGTCCGGGCCCTGCTAATGTCACGTGTGTGTCACCGGGAACGGCGACCCCTGATCGGGATTCCGAGTCGGGGATCTAAGGTTTTGGGAGTGGCGCCTTGCTGCAGCGGTCACGCCGACTTCCTAGGCACTCTGGTTTTTCTAGGTCTGGAGCTGCCTCTGCCTGGTTTCTCCCTTTGCTTTCCACTTCCCCGGCTTACATACTCAACTGTACACCTTGGGAGGGGACAAAAGATCTTGAGCAGCGGGAAGCAAAGAGGAGAAAGCAGGGGGTACGTAAGGGATCGAGAGAATCAGAGTTCTGATATAGTTGTAAGGGTTTAGGGTTATGAGAAATATTTGTATGGGGCGGGGAGAGAAATCTGTAAGGGAGCAAAAAAAGCCCAGTAGCGAGAGGTTTTCTTAGATTGACTTTATGACCTTGTGCAAAAAAATAGGTCTCAATTCAGATTCTTCATGGCACGATGGAAATGATAATATTACAATTTCTGGGAGGTTCTGATAAGATTAAATGAGCTAATGTTTATAAAAGCATCCAAAAAAACCAAAAGCGTCTCTACTGATGTAGAATGTGTTGGGCCGAGTGACTTGGAGTCTGGGGGAGAGAAGGATGTTTGAGGAGAGAAGAATCAGGAGCTGGGTGGAAAAGAAAGTGAAAAAGAATGGAGGCTATCTTAAAATTTGTTAGCATTATTTGTTTTCTTTTCTAATCTGATTGGATCTGCTCCCAGTTTTCAAATTGAAAACATACATTTGCCCTTCCACTCACTAAAAAGCAAGGCAATTAAAAATACGGTTATACTTCATTATTATTCTTTCACCGTCTACTCTTCCACAAATATATTCCAATCAAACTCCAAAAGTTGTATTTGTTCTTAGTGTATTTTAATCTTACAGAATATCATTTGCTTTCAAAATTGGCTCATGTCAGAATCACTCGTAGAGCTTTACAAAAAATAGAAATGAAGACTGATTTTAGAGCAATTGAATCAGAATTTGTGAGATTGCTTCTTGCACCTTAAATTTTTAAAAGCACCACAGATAGGTTTGATGTTCAGTCTAAGGTAAAGATTAGGAGTTTAGAGGATCCTCTTTTTTTTTTGTTTTCCATCATGTTTAGAACTCCTGCATACCACTGGGAAGGTGGTGGTGCACATCACTTATGGTGGATAGTTTTGTAGTCACATGTCTTTGCAAAAGCATTTGCTGGTTCTTGTTAAACTATTACATTTGTATGATATAATGTAGATTGTGAATGGTAATCACTGTTTATTGAGTACCTGCTATCTGCCATATCCAGTTCTAGGTATTTTAATCAATTTTCTCTCTCTTTTTTTTTCTTTCCATTTATTTATTTTATTGCATTTTAGGTTTTACTTACCTTCCTCTGACTGACACCATAGCTTGTGTTCTTAACCACTCTGTGTTATTGTGTGCTAAAGTAAGTTTTTGAGTAAATTCTGGAGAGGCAAGTCTAGTATGTAAAATAATCCACACACTATAGGACAGAACTGTGTAAGACAACTATATATAGTTAAGCGTGGCAAGACTATTACATATCACAGGAAATCATAAAAGGGAAGGATTATCATTTGAGGTACTGAAGGAAGATTGGAAGACGAGTGGAGAATTGTAGTGCTCCCATTGATCTCTTTAGGGCTGTTATGATCTGGAAAGTCTTCTGGGAAAGACAAGTGGGTGAGAATGGAGTCATGAAGTATTCAAGAGGCAGTGTAATGACTACTGGTATATCTGGGTTAGTGGAAAAGGAGATTGAATGGGTTAGATGGGATCAGACAGTGGAGAACTTTGAAAGCCAAGCAGAGTTTAGACCAGTAGTCTCCAAAGGGAGTTGTGCAAGAGGACCTAATAAGTTATGGAAATATAATATTAGAACTCCTAAAAACTCTTTTCTATAGTAACAGTAGCTAACATTTATGTAGTTTGAACTGTATGCTAGACACTATTCTAAGTACTATATGATTTATAATGTGTATATAATATTGGTACTATGTAGAGCATGCATATAATTTTAAAAATACTTTTAAAAAATTAATGCACTGTGCAAGCAAATACGTTGCAGTAGGAAACCAACTTAGGTTTTTAAGCAGAGAAATATAATGAATATATTGTTCTTCTAATAGTACCCATAATAAACGGAAGAAAGAGATGCTAAAAACCAAAGAGAATAATAATTTATATTTATTGAGCACCTACTATTTGCAAGGCAGTGTGACGGCTGCTCTCCCATATATTATTAATTCTCATCAACCCTTTAAATTGTGAGCTTCATGAAGTCAGCGTTTTGTATTTTACTGTGATAGTCACAGTTTCTAGAATAATACTTGGCCCATAATTATTAAAAAAAAAAAAAACAAATAGCCATGTGAGGTGAATGTGACGTTACCTTCTGAGAAATTTCAAAGTAATAAAAGTAAAAGCAACTATTATTCATGGAATGCTTAATATGATCTGGGTAATGTCCTAAATGCTTTATGTCTAATCTAATCTTACATCCAAGATTTATATCTAATCTTCTTAACGGTCCTTTGAGATATTAATTCCTTAACTCTAGTAATTCTTCCCAGTTCACTGACTCTGCCATCTTTTCCCTGTCTTATCCTATGTCCTCACTTCCTTATTCTAATCATTCCCTTTTATGCATTCTCAACTCTCCAGCCCAACTCCCATTGTCATAAAAAACACTGACCCTGATTAAACAAAACTTTCCACATAATTTGCTGCCTGCCACTAAGCAATGGAGAACGGGGCTAGGGAAAACTCCAAACTAACTGGCCTCATGTTAAATTCATGCATACAAATCTCAAGTAGATTTTCAGTGCTACATTTTTCTAGGAAATCGGATGGGAACAGTCATTTTCCCACCATAAACTCTAATAGTTGATACATGATAATTCTTTGCCTTTTCTCTTATTGCAGTGGGTAAGCTCCTTCTGCTCCGTTCTGTGGCCAGTTCCTTCACTTTGCATTTGATCTCATCCTCTCTCAACTATTCATTCCCTTTCTGGAATCAGTAATCCCCACCCCACCGCCACCGTGGAAATCCTGTCATTTCCATCAGCACAAAAATGTTAACAGATATTTCAAACAAATAAACAAACCTGTCCTTGTCCTTGTGTTTCTCTAGTCCAATTTCTCGTTCCTCAGGATTATCTATACTCCTCATCTACTTACTTCCTTGCCTCAGCCTCTCTTTTGTTTACTCCAGTCTGGCTTTCAGTCCCACTAATCCAATAAAGTTGCTCTTATTTATGCCACCTACAGCCACATCCTCCAGATTCTGTGGTCCTCTGTTCTCTTTCTACTTCACTTTCAGCATTTGATAAAGTTGACTATTCTCTTCTTGAAACACTTTCTTTTTTGGTTTTTAGATTCTGTTTCCTTCTGTGTTTTTTTCCTACCTCACAGGACTGCTTTTTTATCTCCTTTACTGGCTTTTTGGGCTAGTTACTAACCTTATCTATAAGGCGATGATAAAGGTAGCATTAAAAAAAGATAACACCTATGAAGCGTTTAGAATAATGCTGGACACCTGCTAAGAGCTATTTAAAGTTAGCTGTTAATATGATGTTATTATTTTGTTGTTATTATGTGTTTGTTCTATGATATTTACTTTTAATTTCTGTCACTATGAGTGAGCTAGGCTATTTCTCCAATTCCATACTTTTGGATAGGGAAGAACAATGGCTTTCGGGCAGAATGCCACTGGAAAGTCATCCCTAGAAAACAAACACAGATTTTCCAAAGGAAGTCCTATTTGTCTCTTTCAGCCCTCCTCAAGTGTACAAAGCACGAATGCTAAACTCCAAAGTTTCTTGATTGGAGCAGAAGTGCGTTAGCACTGTAAACCTTTTTGTTTTTACTTACATCAAAGTCGAGCAGCTAACTCTAAAATTCTACTCTAAGAAGTTAGAAGCGACTTGAAAACTGGAGTGTATCCAAAAGAGATTCGCATTCCTGCCATTTGAAGAATATTTGACAGGACAGGAAAGGTTTAACCTGGAGAAGAACGTATTTATGGGGATATAATTGCTACACTTATCGTAGAATAGGGATCAGACTTGTTCTTTGTCATTCTGGAGGAGCACAGGGCTAAAAACTTCTGGGGAGCAGTCACTGATTCCCCTGTTGTAGAACTTTCATTCTGTTATGGCTCAAAGCAGAATGGACCGCTACAGGAAGAAGTGAGTTTCCAGCTCTGCAGGTGTTCAGGCAAAAGCCAGATGGTTCCTTTGCACATGTGCCATAGAGAAGTTATAAGCATTGGTGAGTGAACTTTGAGGGTCCATTCTAGTACCAAGAACCTCAGTCTATGAAAAAGAAATGGGATACATGACAAAACTCTTGCCATTAAGCTTTCTAAAAGTCAGCACTTCACTTTTATCATTATTTGTGATGTTATTCAGTGGTTTTTATAATAAGTCTCAACTATTGAACTGCATTCTTTTTTTTTTTTAATGTTCTGTATTAATAATCCTGTGCTTCCAACTGATATCATCAACTTTGTTTTTCATTAGTCACCAGTTTCAGATTCTGTTCCAGGAGTCTTTTGTGCTGCCTTTTTCATTATACCTCTGCATTGTTATGTGTTTCTCATGGAATTCTGTCCTTTCTTTTTTTCCTCTTTAAGACCTTTCTCAAAACATTTTATCCAGGAATCCTTCCTCATGGTAATGTGATTTAGTCCTCCTTTATCATACATTCTCAGTTCCTTTCACCATATGGGCTTATACTTTCCTCCTTTGTGACCGTTTAATGTGTTTTACAGTGTATTTGTCGGTTACAAATTCTTATTTTCCTTCATCTGAGAATATGTGTTGTTTGTTTTTTGAGATGGCGTCTCGCTCTGTCGCCCAGGTTGGATCACGCCACTGTACTCCAGCCTGGTGCCTGGTGACGCGGAGCAAGACTCCACCTAAAAAAATAATAATAATTAATAAATAAATAAATAGAGATCTATTCACTGTGTTGCACAGGCTGGTGTCAAAATCATGGGCTCAAGTGATCCTCAAGCCTCAGCCTCCCCAAGTGCTAGAATTACAGAAATGAGTTTTTGTTTGGAGACATGGTCTCACTCTGTAACCCAGGCTGGAGTGCAGTGGCACAATTACACCTCGCTGCAGCCTCAACTTCTCGGACTCAAGCAATCCTCCCAATCTCAGCCTCCCAAGTAGCTGGAACTTCAGATGTATGCCACCAGCCTATCTGTCTTTTAATTGTATTTAGGCCATTTAAATTTAATATAATTGGCGGGGTGTGGTGGCTCATGCCTGTAATCCCAGCGCTTTGGGAGGTTGAGGCAGGAGGATCACCTGAGGTCAGGAGTTCAAGACTATCCAGGCCAGCATGGTAACCACGTCTCTGCTAAAAATACAAAAATTAGCCAGGCATGGTGCATGTGCCTCTAATACCAGCTACTCAGGAGGCTGAGGCAGGAGAATCCCTTGAACCTGGAAGGCAGAGGTTGCAATGAGCCGAGATTGCACCACTGCACTCCAGATTATTTATTATTTATTTTCTGTTTGTTCTGTTTGCAATTTCTTTGTCTCCATTTTCCATCCTTGTTTTGGTTTATTTAAATGTTACTTAGTATTCCATTTTAATTTATGTATAGATTTTTTTTCTTCCATTAAATCTCTTTTTATCTTTTTTTTTTTTCAGTGGTTGCTCTAGCACAGGCACTGGAAAACATTTTCTTTTCTTTTCTTTTCCTTTTTGAGACAGAGTCTCACTTTGTTGCCCAGCCTGGAGTGCAGTGGCGCAATCTCGGCTCACTGCAACCTCTGCCGCCCACGTTCAAGGTATTCTCCTGCCTCAGCCTCCCAAGTAGCTGAGATTACAGGTGCCTGCCACCGTGTCTGGCTAATTTTTGTAGTTTTAGTAGAGACATGGTTTCACCATCTTGGCCAGGCTGGTCTTGAACTCCTGACCTCATGATCTACCTGCCTCAGCCTCTCAAAGTGCTGGGATTACAGGCGTGAGCCATCTTGCCCGGCTGGCCAACTTTTTCTGTAAAGGACCAGATATAATAAATACGATGAGCTTTTCCAGCCATACGATGTGTGTTGCAACACCCAAATCTGATGCTGTAATGAAAAAGCAACCATACCTAATATGTAAATGATTAGGTATAACTACATTCCAGCAAAATTGTATTTACAAAAACCGGCAGTGGGCTGGATTTGGCCTGTGGAATATGGTTTACTAACCCTTACTCTGGGGATTATAAAATCATACTTTCCACAATCAGAGTTTCTTCTGCCACTTCAAGTTAAATGTAGAAATTTTACCATCACATAGATCCCTTTACTGTCTCCTTATCTCGTAGCTGTCATATGTATTACTGCAAATGACAAATACCACATTCTACAAATACTGAAACTCCACATAGTACATGCTAAAAATGCTTAGTTCTAGATGAATTTATCTGTTTATTTTTATTTTTAATTTTTGAGACAGGGTTTCACTCCCGTTGCCCAGACTGGAGTGCAATGGCACAATCTTGGCTCACTGCAACCTCCACCTCCCAGGCTCAAGCAACTCTCCTGCCTTAGCCTCCCACGTAGCTGGAACTACAGGCACACACCACCGTGCCCCATTAATTTTTTGTGTGTCTTTTGTAGAGGCGTAGTTTCACCACATTGCCGAGGCTGGTCTAGAATTCCTGGACTGAAGTGATCTGTCCACCTCAGTCTCTCAAATTAATTAGTTTATTTATAGGCGTGAGCCACCACACCCAGCCTTCTAGGTGAATTAATTTGTTTATTTATTTTTGAGACGAAGTTTCACTCTCGTTGCCCAGGCTGGAGTGCAATGGCGTGATCTTGACTCACCGCAACCTCCGCCTCCCGGGTTCAAGCAATTCTCCTGCCTCAGCCTCCCAAGTAGCTGGGATTACGGAAATGTGCCGCCTCACCTGGCTAATTTTGTATTTTTAGTAGAGATGAGGTTTCTCCATGTTGGTCAGGGTAGTCTCGAACTGCCGACCTTGGGTGATCCACTTGCTGGGATGACAGGTGTGAGCCACTGCTCCCAGCCTTTTTATTTTTTGACAGTTTTGTTCTTTCACCCAAGCTGGAGTGAAGTGGCATCATCTCTGCTCACTGCAACCTCCACCCTCTGGGTTCAAGCGATTCTCCTGCCTCAGCCTCCTGAGTAGCTGGGATTATAGGAGCCCACCAATTAGTAGTAGAAAGGGGTTTCACCATGTTGGGCAGGCTGGTCTCAAACTCCTGACCTCGGGTGTTCCATCCGCCTTGGCCTCCTAAAGTGCTGGGATTACAGGCGTGAGCCACCACGCCCGGCTATAGGTGAATTTATAATTAAGTTTTAAAATTATATCTAGAGAATTCCCTCTTGAGGAAACAAACATCAGATTTACAATTTTTACTTTCAACTGTCATAAACATTTTAAAGAACTTATGGGTAGAAAAACAATCTATTTCCCATTGCTATTGCTCTTCATCCTTAATGTTCTGTTTCTTCTGGTGTCATTTCTGCCCAAAGAACTTTAGCATTTGTTCTACAGTGGATTTGTCGGTTACAAATTCTTATTTTCCTTCACCTGAGAATATGCGTTGTTTGTTTTTTGAGATAGCATCTCGCTCTGTCGCCCAGGCTGGAGTACAGTTAGCCAGATCTCCGCTCACTGCAACCTCCTCCACCTCCCAGGTTCAAGTGATTCTCCTGCCTCAGCCTCCCAAGTAGCTGGGATACAGGTGCATGCCACCATACTGGCTATGGACATGGATGTGAGTAAATCTTGTTTGCTTCTCTTTCTTTTCTTTTTTTTGAGACAGAGTCTTGCTCTTGTTGCACAAGCTAGAGTGCAATGGCACGATCTCAGCTCATTGCAACCTCTGCCTCACAGGTTCAAGCAATTCTGCCTCAGCTTCCTGAGTAGCTGGGATTACAGGCACCTGCCACCACACCCAGCTAATTTTTGTATTTTTAGTAGAGACGGGGTTTCACCATGTTGGCCACGCTAGTCTTGAACTTAGGCGATCTGCCCATCTAGGCCTCCCAAAGTGCTGGGATTATAGGCCTGAGCCACTCCACCCAGCCAGTTTTGGGAAGTTTTAGCCATGATTTCTTCAAACATTTTTTCTGCTCTATACTCTTTCTCCTCTCCTTCTAGGACTCTGTTAACAAGGGTCATTAGTACTGTCCCATAGGTCCTTGAGAGTTTTTAAAAACATTTTTTCAGGCTGGGCACAGTGGCTCACGCCTGTAATCCCAGCACTTTGGGAGGCCGAGGCGGGCAGATCACCTAAGGTCAGGAGTTCCAAACCAGCCTGGCCAACATGATGAAACCCCATCTCTATTAAAAATACAAAAATTAGCCAGGCATGATGGCGGGTGCCTGTAATCCCAGCTACTCAGGAGTCTGAGGCAGGAGAATTGTTTGAGCCCGGGAGGCAGAACAGCGAGCCAAGATCGTGCCATTGCACTCCAGCCTGGGTGATAAGCAAAGCTCCATCAGATAAATGAATGAATGAATGAATGAGATGGGAGTCTTGCTGTGTCACCCAGGCTGGAGTGTAGTGGCACAATCTCAGCTCACTGCAACCTCTGCTTTCTGAGTTCAAGTGATTCGCCTGCCTCAGCCTCTGGAGTAGCTGGGATTACAAGTGTGCACCACAACACCCAGCTAATTAATTCTTTTTTTTTTTTTTTTTTTAGATGGAGTCTCGCTCTGTCGCCCAGGCTGGAGTGCAGTGGCTCGATCTCAGCTCACTGCAACCTCCGCCTCCCGGGTGCAAGTGATTCTCTTGCCTCAGCCTCCCAAGTAGCTGGGACTACAGGTTTGTGCCACCACGCCTGGCTACTATTTTTGTATTTTTTTAGTAGAGATGGGGTTTCAGTGTGACAGCCAGGATGGTCTCAATTCCCTGACCTCGTGATCTGCCCGCCTCGGCCTCCCAAAGTGTTGGGATTACAGGCTTAAGCCACCATGCCTGGCCTTTCTTTTTGTATTTTTAGTAGAGATGGGGTTTTGCCATGTTGGCCAGGCCGGTCTCAAACTACTGACCTCAAGTGATCCACCCAGCTTGGCCTCCAAAAGTACTAGGATTACAGGCGTGAGCCACCACGTCCGGCATAGTTATTGCTATTTCCTATTTGATTTTTTATATCTCCCATTTCTTTGCTGAGACTTTCTTTACATTTGTTTCAAAAGCATTCTCCCTTTCTTCTTCCTGCCTGGTTAGACTGCTTGCAGCATTTGCTTAAATTCCAACATCTGTGTCTCTTTGGGGTTGGTTGTCTTTTCTCTGGAGAGTTCTTGGTATGCTGACTCATCTTATACTCTGGATATTTTGAACATTATGTTTTGAGGCTCTGGGTCTTGTTAAAATCTTAAGGCGAATGTTGAACATGTTGAATGCTAACTTTGTTTTAGCAGGTAATCAGGTTCAGGCAGCAAGTTTTGACCTGCCTTTTTGGCATTGTGGTTCCAATGTGTTTTATTTTAAAAGTGTTTGCAGCTGGGCGCGGTGGCTCAAGCCTGTAATCCCAGCACTTTGGGAGGCCGAGGCGGGTGGATCACAAGGTCAAGAGATCAAGACCATCCTGGTCAACATGGTGAAACCCCGTCTCTACTAAAACTACAAAAAATTAGCTGGGCATGGTGGCGCGTGCCTGTAGTCCCAGCTACTCAGGAGGCTGAGGCAGGAGAATTGCCTGAACCCAGGAGGCGGAGGTTGCGGTGAGCCGAGATCGCGCCATTGCACTCCAGCCTGGGTAACAAGAGCGAAACTCCATCTCAAAAAAAAAAAAAAAAAAAGTGTTTGCAGTGCTATCTGCGTCAGTCTGGCTCGGGTGCCACCCAGTGGCCAGTCAGGCCCAGACAGTGATCCATTCTGTAACTCAGTTCACAAAGCCTTAGGTGGGCTGTTTAGGGACAGATCTATGTTTGCAAAGCTGAGAGTTGAGCCTAGGAGTTCACACATTTTTATGTAATTGTTCTCTTGATTTTCCTCCTGTGAGCTCTCTGACACTTTCTGGGCCCCTGGGGCTTCCGTCCCCATTCCCATATGACCATGACACTGTACTCTAGCCTGGGTGACAGACCAAGACATGGTCTCAGAAGCAAAATGAAACAAAAAACAAGATATATTTGCCAATTTATTGATAAATGGACAGTAAGTATAGGACGGTGTATCTTTCCCCATCCCCCAAATTACACAATTCCTATTAAAGGACAGGCAGTGGGTCACAGAATGAAGCCTTTCTGCCTGCAGGCCTTTAGCCCACTACTCTTCCCATCCAAGAGGCTCACCCTCTCTTTTATCAGGCTAAGTCCTACCTGGGCTTCTAGTTTTAAAAGTCATGTCCTTGGAGGCTTTTCTGACCTCAGGCAAGATGTAGATCCCAGTTAAATGCTTTTATATCACCCAATACTTCTTATCACACTTCTAATATATAACCATGTACTTAAGAACCTCAAAGGACAGGACAAGTCTCCCTTGCTCTCTTGCCCTGTACTCAGAAGTTTCGCTTTTGCTCTTCTCTCTCAGATGGTGACCCTGGGCCCCGTTACATATCTTCCAAGGGCCTGCAATAGCCTTTTCAGAGCCTTGCAGAGCTGAATCAAGGAGGGTGATGAGGGCACATTTCCTGCTGACACCCTGGAGATTCTAACTCAATAGAAAAGGGCGGGAGTGGGGTCCAGGAATGCACACTTTCAGAAGCTCCCCTGATGATTTTGATGCGAGTGGCTCAGAAAAACTACCTGTGGTAGGCAACTTCTAACATGGTTCCCAATGACTCCTGCCTCTGAGTCACACCCTGTATAATCTTCACCCGTTGAGACTGGACCTGGTAACTGGTAAAAGTGATGTGCTGTCACTTCCATGATTAACAAAAGACTGTGATTTCACCTTGCTGGTGTCGTCTTTCTGGCTCTTGCTGTGATGTAGAAGGCTACCTGGGTGGCCTCTGGCCAACAGTCACTCAGAAAATGAGGTCCTCAGTCCAACCACCTGTGAAGCAGTGAATCCTGCTGACAACCACTGAGTGAGCTGGGAAGCAAATCCTTCCCACTTGACCCTGAGAGGACTATGCGCCTAGCTAACACCTTGACTCCAGTCTTGTGAGAAACCTAAGCAGAAAACTAAGCTCAGCTATGCCCAGATTCCTTACCCACAGAAACTGGGATCGTAAGTATGTGTTGTTTTAAGGCATGGTTTTAGGGTAATTTATTACATAGCAATAGATAACTATTGTGACCAGCCCTACAACCATCCAAGATTGCTATCTAGTAAGGATCAGCACGTGTGTGAGTACCAAGTGGATGATTCTTGGTTAGGAAGAATCTTGGTGCCCTGGGCTGTTACACATGGAATCCCTAAATCTTGAACCAAATATCCCGGCCAAAAACAGATCCTCATCACCTCCCAAATAATCTACTGTCCTTTCCCCACGCCTTCACTGCCAAGAGACTTCTCTCTGTATATCAAAGGCAAATGGCATTTGTCTTTGTCCCATAACCTTGGGATGTGAATGGTTTCCCCTCCCTCTTTGGGTGAAGTCAGGCAGTACCAGCCTAGCCCACACTGGACTTTAGAGCCATTCTTTTTTTTTTTTTTTTTT
>NW_016107502.1:1869527-1879824 GCF_001604975.1 Cebus imitator
CAAGACAAGTCTTACTCTTTCACCAGGCTGGAGCGCCGTGGTGCAATCTCAGCTCACTGAAACCTCTGCCTCCTGGGTTCAGGTAATTCTTGTGCCTCAGTCTCCTGAGTGGCTCGGATTACAGGCACGTGCCGCCACACCCAGCTAATTTTTGTATTTTTAGTAGAGATGGAGTTTCACCATTAATCCAGGATAGTCTAGATCTCCTGACCTTGTGATCCACCCACCTCAGCCTCCCAAAGTGCTGGGATTACAAGCACAAGCCAACTCGCCCAGCCCCCATTCCCACTTTTTAATTCCATGACTGACAGCTTTAGGGCCAGTGAAGAGTGGTCTGTCGTAAACCTCTACCTAAAGAACATCACAAGCTCTGGGGAGCAGCTGTCAACCCCAGGACCCTCAGAAGGCAACCACTTCACATGCAAATGAAGGCTCAACTGTCCCTCACACCAGGGCTTTCCAATTCCAGGGAGTCCATAGCAACACTCTAGGCCAAGGATCCCAATCCTCCCAGCACACTTCCTGGAGAACTCTAGTGGACAGAGGGCGGGAGTCCAATGGCTTCTGCTTGCCACAGATCTGACAGTTCTGTGTGGTTCTGATGTGAAAATTCAAGTTCATTATCAACTCTCCCTTCTAATTCTATGAAGTAGAAGGATATAGGCTCAAACTCCTAGAGAGCAGAAATAGTGGCCATCATTTGCATGTCCAGTGCCTGTCGGGTATTGATGCCCAGTAAGTATCCATTACTACTGTTTTTTTTTTTTTTTTTTTTTTGAGATGGAGTCTCACTCAGTCACTCAGGCTGGAGTGCATGATCTCGGCTCACTGCAACCTCCACCTCCCAGGTTCAAGTGATTCTCCTACCTCAGCCTCCCTAATAGCTGGGATTACAGGTATACGCTACTACGCCCAGCAAATTTTTTTGTATTTTTAGCAGAGATGGGGTTTCACCATGTTGGCCAGGCTGATCTCAAACTCCTGACCTCAAGTGATCCACCCACCTTGGCCTCCAAAAGTGCTGGGATTACAGGCGTGAGCCACCGTGCCTGGCCATAGTCATTACTTCTGAATGGATGCTGAGATATGAAGCAACCTGTCCAAAGGCATATAGCCCAGGATCCAGGCCTCAGCCAGAGACTCAGCAAATAGTACCTGGTTCTCTTCATCTTCCAGCACTGTGCTTCAGAGTAACCTGGGAACGAGTCTTCTTCCCATCCGCAAATATCAAAGACAGAAGATACCCAGTTCCGGGGAGTTTGTAGATAGACTTTTCATAGATTTATTTCTGTGTCATGTTATATATAGATATATGCATATATACCTTTTTTTTTTTTTTTTTTTTTTTAAATACAATCTATATACCCTTCCCTTCCCCACCAAACTCACAAAAGGAGATTAAACCCTTCCAGGACTGCCGTCAAGCTTCCCGAGATGGCCAGGGCCAAGAAGGAACCATCTCTCAACATGTTAAGAAACAGCTGCCATTCTTAGGCTCTGGGGTTGAAGCAGCAGCATTCCCAGGACCCAAAGGGCAGAGAGAGGAAAAGAAATGACTGTAGTGTGACAGGATTTTAGGATGAACGTGTCCAGTGACTCCGGGAATGCCACACTGGGCCCCAGAATTCTCAGAGTGTGAGTAAAGGTGGGGGCCCCATGGCTCTTCAGAGGCTGCTCAATGCGTGGGTGGGGGGTAAGGTGCAGGAATTCGGGATCAGGCATGCAGGGATGGGGTGGTAGAAAAAAACACCTGCAGGTTATGCTTGAGACAGAGCAAACCCCATCAGGGCTACCCACCTACTCAGTGACATGTAATGAACAGGGACAGATAGTGAGCTCTTAAGGAAATATCGGAGAAATAGGGGAGAGAGCATGGCAGCAGGGAGCAACGGAACACACAAAGTCACAAAAACAAAAAGTACCAACAAAAATATGACCTGCACTTGCCTCCTCCCTAGAAGAAGGTATGATCTATGTTTGGGGTTGGGGAGGTGAAGGGTCATGAACCTAGGATTATCAGCTGGCCAGGGGCACAGGAAGGCTCTCTGAGGACTCCTAAGAGGCAGGCAGGCAGCTGGGACCCCACATCCCCAGGGAGGAAACGACAGTCCCTTCAATTCGACTTGGACCAAATCTTGGCGCTCCCTCGGAGCCTGGCAAGAAGAGAAAGAGAGAGAGAGAGAATGCAGGGAATCCCCTCTGAAGGCTCCCCAGACTCCCTACTCCCATGCAAATAACTGAAGGAAGTGAGGACGGTCAGGTCCCTGGGGTAAAAGCAGGGCACCCCAGAAGTGAGCAGTTCCTGCTACCCTGGCTCACCCCTTGCCCTTTGAGGCTTTCTTGCTGGGCTGGCGCTGGTTGGTACCAGGAGCTGGTTCCCTCAGCTCAGTCAGGTGTTGCTCAGGGTCCTGAGATGTGGCTGCGGCTGCTGCTGCCGTCGTAACTTTAATGGTTTTTTTAAGGTTGGCAACCTACCAGAATGAAAGGAATGGGGATGGCAAGGAAGGTTCCAGAAACTTCCAGACCCTGCTCATTTTGTTGTCTGCTACAACCACTGTCCAAATCCCCACTGCAAAGGAGAAGTGGCCCAGGCTGGAGGAGCCTGGGTCCGCCTGCTCTCCGACTGCTCACCTCACTCTCAATCTGCTGCTTCAGGCCCAGCTGCTGCTCCTTGTGCTGGTTGGCACGGCTCACCTGCTCCTCAATGCCTGACAGCACAACCTCACAGCCCACACACCTGCGGGAGTCAGGGGAGAAGAAAAGTGTCAGCAGACAAGACCTGCGATCACAGACTCACAGAAAACAGACTCAAAAGGAACCCTAGACGCAGGGTGCAGTGGCTCACCCCCATAATCCCAACATTTTGGGAGGCCGAGACAGGCAGACTGCTTAAACTCAGGAGTTCAAGACCAGCCTGAGCAATATGGCAAAACTCCGTCTCTACAAAAAAATACAAAAACTAGCCAGATGCAATGGCACGAGCCTGTAGTCCCACGCTACTCAAGAGGCTGAGGTGGAAGGATGATTTGCATCCAGGAGGTGGAGGCTGCAGTGAGTCAAGGTTGTGCTGCTGCACTCCAACCTGGGCAACGGAGCCAGAACACAGCTTCTGGCATTTTGAGTCTGAGCTGGGAACCCTCTCCAGGGCACCTAGAAACCATCTGTGACAACGCTCCTAGCAGTGAGATGGAAACTCAGTATGGTCGGGGAGGGATAAGGAAGTGCCTGGAGTGATGTGCAAGATGGTGGTAGGAACTGAAAACAAAATAGGGTAGGTAATGAACACAGAAACCCTGAAGTTAGACAGAGACACAAAATAAAAGAGAAGAGGAAAAGGCGCATGGCCTGTGGACAATGGTATAGACCGACTGCTGGAATCTAGCCCAAGGTGACAACCTTAGTGGTTAGGATCCCCTCAAGTGTACCACTCCCTTTTCATCCCTGAATTACTATATCAAGGACACTGACTTCTGCCACCTCCCAGTGCCTCCCTACTCCTGCATTCCCCAGAAGCCTTTGGAGGGATGAACTCATTTCCCTTCATCCCCCTGAGTTCCACCTCTGCAGACCAGCCCAGCTCCTGCCCTCTCTCACCCTGAAGCACCTTTCTCTTTCTCAGAGTGAGAAGGAAGGGGACAGCACCAGGATACGGTTCTCACCACTCCTGCAGGGTTCGGGCAATGGCACTGAGGTCCTGGCGCTGGATGTCCCGCCCAATGCTGTAGTCAACCTCCAGCCGCTGGTTGCGCTGGTCCAGGGAGCCACGAAGCACATCAGCATACACAGCCTCAATCACAAGATCTTCCAGCTGCCGCACATTACGCAGGGCAAGAGCCTCCAGCAACACTGCATATGGGATACACTGGGGCCGCGGAGATCAGGCCAGGATTTGTGAGGCTCCGCAGTAGAAAAGGGCTTCCAAGAATCTTCCCTCCTTTTCCCCCTCCCCCAGCCCACCTGCCCTCCACTCCCATTCCTAAATCACTTCCTCTAAGCGGCTGGTTCTAAAGCAAAATAAATAAAAGTATTCCCACTTCAAAAACAGCATCATTAGAAGGATATTCTTAAATAAAATACAAAATGCTCCCGTACCACCCTTACCCCTCCCACACCACAGAGGGAGAAAAATGACACCTGCCTGGGTGTCACTCCTTTGGCCAAAGCTCAGGGTGTCACCCAGTCCTTAGTCAAGATCAGCTGGACATAGGGGAGGAAGCAGTAGTGAGAGAGGTCTGGAGTTACTGTTTATCATTTATACTCTGCCTGCTTGCCACAGGCATTCCTTTGGAGGAGGTGTCTCTCAATAGAGAGCCTGGTTTAAATTAAATCCTGAGAGTCAAGTCACAATTGCGAGGCCGCAGACTGGGCAGGCGGGGGAGGTGGGTGGTGATACTAGACAAAAACCAGCCTAATGGAAATAGAGAGATACTTCTGGGGTATGTGTTTCCTATTCTAACAAAGACAAGCCTAGCACGTCATCAGGAGAGAGCCCAGCTTCCAGCCTGGAGGCTGTGTCCGCACAGGGCTTAATGAAGTGGGGAGGATGGTTTTGCTGAACAACATCTGAACAACATGCTAGTTGCCATTCTGACCAAAAATGCAAAAGATGTTTATTTAGAACTTAAGTTGATTGAAAAAGAAAAAGACAGAAAACTAAGGACGCTATTCAGCCTAAACAGTTGCTAATGGAGTTGATATACAGACCTTGGAGGAGAGGAGGGCAGGAAATAGCCACAGTCCACACAAGAGCTGTCCTAGTGCAGACTCCAGGGATATACAAAAGGATGCTCTAGACTGGGGGACTGCCACTCACCTTTACTTTAGCAGCCAGGGTGACAACTGATAGGTGTCGAAGCTTATTCTTCTGTGCCTCTGTTAGCGGGGGAAGATTCCGGGCTTCAGCTAGGGAAAAATGACAAAGTATAAGGAATCCTGATTGCAGTTTTGTGGGAAGCCCTAGCCTCCTTCCCTTGCTCCCTCCCCTCCCACTTTCCATGCCAATTCAGGTTTTGACCCTGATCCTCTGCATCTGGAGGTGGGATCTAAGGGGGATATCCCAGGAAGTTCTTCCGAGTCCCTCCAGAAATTGCCCTTTTATTTCCATTACTCCAGAGCACCAACCCCTCTGGTTACCTAAGTAGTCAGCATATGTCCCATAAGCAAACACTGTGAGTAGCCGGAAGGTGGAGGCAAAGTCACTCTCGGCCAGCTGTGAGAATGAGGAAAAAGAGGAGGTGATAGGAAGTCTTCCTTCTCCACCCTCCCAGCCTTATCATGTTTTGAACGTCACTTTTTGGCCCCATCATTCCCGGCCAGTGTTAACGCTCCTGGCTCACCAAAAGGAGTTCTTGCCTCTTTGATCACTCTCCCCACAGGAAGGGCTCATTTCCACCTGCAGGCCCTTGTTTACACTATTCTCCCAATCCACAATGCCCTCTTGCTCCATATGCCATCCAATTCTCACCCTAAATTCAGAGTTGAGGACATTCAGTTTTCAGAGCCCAACAGACATACGCACCAGACACTGCAAGTTGTGTTGCCTGGCCCTCAGAGTATTTGATATTTCTAAATGTGAATATCTTTGGGCAGTCTGCAGTACACCCCAATTCACCAGACTCCTGCCTCAGCCTCACTCATCTCTGAAAGCTGCACAGCCCACCTGACCAGGACACTATCTTGCATCACCCAGTCTAGTCCACTCAGATCTCCTCTCTTCCTATTACCAATCATTCATTCTGGCACCTTTTTTTTTTTTTTTTTTTTTGAGACAGTCTCGCTGTTGCCCAGGCTGGAGTGCAGTGGCACGATCTCGACTCACTACAACTCCACCTCCCAGGTTCCAGCCACTCTTGTGCCTCAGCCTGCCAAGCAGGTGGGATTACAGGTGTGCACCACCACACCCAGCTAATTTTTGTATTTTTTTTTTTTTGAGACGGAGTCTCTCTCTGTCACCCAGACTGGACTGCAATGGCGCGATCTTGATTCACTGCAAACTCCACCTCCTGGGTTCAAGTGATTCTCCTGTCTCAGCCTCCTGGGTAGCTGGGATTACATGCGCCCACCACCACACCCGGCTAATTTTTGTGTTTTTGGTAGAGACGTGGTTTTACCATGTTGGCCAGGCTGGTCTCAAAACTCCTGACCTCAGGTGATCCAACCACCTTGGCCTCCCAAAGCACTGGGATTATAGGCATGAGCCATCATGCTGGGCTAATTTTTGTATTTTTAGTAGAGACAGGGTTTCATCATGTTGGCCAGCCTGGTCTCAAACTCCTGACCTCAGGTGATTCACCTGCCTTGGCCTCCCAAAGTGCTGGGATTACAGGCGTGAGCCACGGCGCTCAGCCTCATTCTCATTCTGGCACTTAATCAATCAATCCCTACAGAAGGTTGCTACCTAAGAATATCTTTCAAGATTATAGACCCAGTGTCTGGTATCACACAGAGCTATGCAGTAATTGGCTCTGAAGAAATACTTGTGGCTGGGGCGCAGTGGCTCACACCTGTAATCCCAGCACTTTGGGAGGCCAAGGCGGGTGGATCATGAAGTCAGGAGTTCGGGACCAGGCTGGCCAACACGGTGAAACCCTGTCTCTACTAAAAATACAAAAATTAGCTGGGCATGGTGGCGGGTGCCTATAATCCCAGCTATTCAGGAGGCTGAGGCAGAGAATGCTTGAACCTGGAAGGCAGAGGCTGCAGTGAGCCGAGATCACGCCATTGCACTCCAGCCTGTGCAACAGAGCAAGACTCAGTCTCAGAAAAAAAAGAAAAAGAAGAAAAAGAAATACTTGCTAAATTAGTAATTTAGGTTTATATTCATTCATCTTATCTCTTCAACTGGAATGTAAGCTTCAGAAGTGTTACCTCCATGCCTTGTACTTTTCTTGTATTCCCAGACCATAAGAAAGGTAGTAAATAGCCACTCAATAAGTGCTACTTTTCCTTTTTTTTTTTTTTGAGATCGAGTCTTGCTATGTCTACCAGGCTGGAGTGCAGTGGCGCCGTATCTGCTCACCGCAACCTCCACCTCCCGGGTTCAAGTGATTCTCCTATCTCAGCCTCCCAAGTAGCTGAGAATATAGTTGCGCACCACCACGCCCAGCTGATTTCTGTTTGTTTTTATTATACTTTAAGTTCTGGGATACATGTGCTTTTTTCTGTTGTTTGTTTTTGAGACAGAGTCTCATTCTGTTGCCCAGGCTGGAGTGCAGTGGCACGATGTAGGCTCACCATAACCTCCACCCCCTGGGTTCAAACAATTCTCCTCCCTCAGCCTCCCAAATAGCTGGGATTACAGGTGCCTGCCACTGTGCCCGGCTAATTTTCGTGTTTTTAGTAGAGGCATGGTTTCACCGTCTTGGCCAGGATGGTCTTCAACTCCTGACCTCAGGTCATCCACCCACCTTGGTCTCCCAAAGTGCTGGGATTACAGGCATGAGCCACTGCAGCCAGCCAAGGGCTTCTTTTTCATCACCTTCATTGATACTGTTTAGTTCCACAGCAGGGAAGTCAGCCAGTTTTCTCCATACCACAGAGTGATTCAAAAGGTTAAACCACAGGCCCTAAATAACTTAGCTCACTTTACCCACATACCACCGTCATAGCATGTCAGTGTAAATTCTTAACTGCCACTTTTGTGTGAAAGGTTCTCTCTGCTGTGTTCCTAGCAGTTTGCCATGTGTCTTTGGGAAAAAGACATATTCTCCCTTAGCTACCTTGAATAGATTAGCATATGCTGCACACAGGGAAGAACAGGGCATGCTAATTTAACGTGTTCACTCTCCACTTGTACAGACTTTGCACTTTCCCATAATCTCACTTTATTTCCACAATAACAGTGAGGGGCAGTATTGTCTCTATTTATAAAAGAGAAAGCTGAGGACCTAAAACAAATGTGACCTGATCAAGGTGACATGGCAAGATCTATTACACTGGTGAAGACCAGCTGGAAATCAGGTCTCCCATTCTGAATAACACGCTCTTTTGCTTAAAATGAAAAATACTGGGGTTTACAGATCCCTCATCTCCAAAGGGAAACTGGTTTGCTTATTTACTGGTTACCTTTGCAAGTTGGCATTTAATCATCACTGTTTACTTGTTCAGCTGAATGGTTATGGGATTACAAAATGAGCCCTGCCCACCCATTCTCTAATTCAAATCTTTGCCCACGCTTCTCTGTGTGCTATTCAGGCCGGCAACCCACCTCTCTAACATTGGGCATGTCCAGCAGTTCTCCAAACACGTAGACACCAGGGGCCTCCAGCACCTGATGGATGAGTGTGGCCAGCGCTGCCCCCTTGGCCGACTTGGCTAGGAGCAGAAACTGCTCCTGGTTCTGCCCTGTCACCTTCACTTCCGCACTCATGACTGCACTGAGCTGGGGGGACCTGGGCTCAGGATGTCCAGAGCTGTAAGGAAAGAGGACGTGAAGCTAGAGGTCCCTGATCGCTGCGTAGGATGGGAAGCACAGGGCCAAGGGACTGGATTGTAAAGGCACTAAGTCAGTTCCGCATGAGTAATCAGATATGCAGCGGTCTACAATTCTGATCTAGGAATCCTAAAGTCAGTTCCCTCGGCCTAACCCCAAGCCCCACCACGTGCACCCCACTGAACCCCAAGACACAGGCTGCAACGGAGAAAGGGGTGTCACATGGTGTCCACCCTAACGACGACGCTGCCTCGGCTCTCCACTCCTGTCCCGCACGTGCCCTTAACCACGTGACCTCACCCCCAGCGAAGCTTACACGTGGCTCCACCCCCTCCCTTAAAGACACCGCCCAGAGACCGCGGGCTCCTGCCGACTGCTCCGTCGTACCCTGGGTCAGACTCTGAGGGCTGCTACCTGGAAGCTTCGACCTCCAGCGCACCGGGCGGGGCCGCCGCTCAGTCACCTCCGGCAGCTGTTCCAAGCCTTTCCTGCCACCTCCCCGCAGAGTCGCTCTAGCCACTAAACTCTATGGCGGGCTTCCGGCCGTACTTCCGCTCTAACGACGCAAGTTTCGGCAGGACATGCCCCGCCCCCGCTTTCTGACCGCTGAAGCTCCCGTGCGGGACGCAGGCATTCTACTCTCCGATTGGTCGCTGAGGGAAGAATGACGGGCCTCTTTTTTTCTACTTTGTTTCAATAAAACTTTATTAGTAGAACAGCGCTAGCCACTAAATGAGGAAGTCTCCGGCGCTTCCCTGGTCCCGGCTGACGCTGTGTCTGCTCTTAGCCGCTGGAGAGCTGGAGATCAGGACTGCACTGGATGCCTGAGACAAGAGAAAAGCTGTAATGGAAAGTGTGAAGAGGAGGAAAAAAACGGGATGGGGGAATAAGGGGCGGGGAGGAAGCAAACACTAATAATAGTTTAGCAGCAGAGATAGCCTAGGTGGGGTTCATCTACTCACTGTTTTGAAGAGCAGGAGAAAAGAAGCGAGAAAGGTAAAAGAAATAACAGGTAACATTTATTGAGCGCTTACCATTGGTCAGATATCTTTTAAAATTTTATTCCTTTGAACCTTCACAAATGTTTCCAGTGTGACTTCAGGACACCCTCTACCATGATTACATATGTATTAATACTTGTAGAATGATGCTTTCAGTATATGGACTCTTAATTTCTTGAGGAGGAAAAGGCTATGTTATTCTCATTTTCCAGAAAAGGAAAATGAGGCTCATAAAAATTCAAAGATTTGTCTGGAACTTTTCCAGCTCAAAACCATCTTTCTATTTCTTTTTTTTTTTTTTTTTCCATCTTTCTATTTCAACGTGATACTTTAATAAAAACAAAAACAACTAACATTTCTATAGTGTTTTATATTTCACAGCAGGCTGGCAGAAGATCAAATGGGGTAAAGTTAATGACATCTTGGCCTTTGTGTTAAGCTATGAGCATTACTTAATTCATCTGATACAACAATCTAGTACTTGTTATCTCCACTTTCCAGATGGAAAAGCTGAGACCCAGGAAAATTAAGAAACTTATAAGTAGTGAAAAGATAACAAAGTTAAAAAGAGAAAGATGAAGAGAAATAGGACTTGTAGTCTGTTAGGGCTAAAGGAACTGCAGACACAGAGTTTAGAAAGTAAGCAGAAACACAAAAAGGAAAAACAAAGGAGAAAGAGGAGAAAAAGAAATGAATGGAAAAGGTGAAACATAAAAGTGAGAAGAAGGAATCAAAGGCATAATAAAATATTCAAAGTTTGAAGGAACCAAGGAATTAATGAGTCCAAACTTATTTATTTATTTATTTATTTAGTGTCCACCTCTCCCCGCCCCAAGCTTATCTTCTTTGTTCTCTTTCTTTTTTT
>NW_016107502.1:1880500-1882224 GCF_001604975.1 Cebus imitator
ATTAGCGGAGTGTGGTGGCAGGCCCTTGTAATCCCCACTACTTGGGAGGCTGAGACAAGAATCACTTAAACCTGGGAGGTGGGGGATGGAGGTTGCAATGAGCTGAGATCGTGCCTCCGCACTCTGGCCGGGGCGACAGAGCGGAGACTCCATCTCAAAAAAAAGAAAAAAAGAGAGAGCCGGGCACGGGGGAGATCAAGGTGGGTGGATCACTTGAGTTCTTGAGTTCAGGAGTTTGAGACCAGCCTGGCCAACATGGTAAAACCCCGTCTCTACTAAAAATACAAAAATTGATCAGGTGTGGTGGTGCATACCTGTAGTCCTAGCTACTCGGAAGGCTGAAATGGGAGAATCTCATAAACCCAGGAGGCAGAGGTTGCAGTGAGCCAAGATTGTGCCATTGCACTCCGGCCTGGGCGACAGAGCAAGACTCCATCTCAAAAATAAACAAATAAAATTTAAAGAAAGAGAAGTGGGGAAAAAAAAACCGGAAAGGAAAGAAAGAGAAGAGAGGACAAAGAAAGAGATAACCTGAGATTTAGTCCTGATTTGGCCTGAAACTAGCTGTGACCTTAAAGCAAATCATGCCACTTTGTGGTATCTCCTCCTCCATATCTGCCAAGAGAAATTAGATGTAAGGCCATTTTGGGTTCTGATGTTTTATGGTTCTGTAGGAGAAAGAGGAGTGAGAGGAGAACGTGAGAGAATGAGCAAGGAGAAAAAGAGAGTGGAGAAAGACAGGAGAGAGAATCGACTAAAGATGCAGGGTTAGAGAGGGAAGAGGAGGAGCAGGAGGAAACGTGAAAAAGATAAGGGAGTAGAAATGAGAAAAGAAGAAGGGAAAGTGGGAAGAAAAATAAAGGCATTCCAAGAAGATGGGAATTAAGTAAACATAAGCAAAGTCCTGGAGGTAACATTCATTCATTCGTTACTAAGTGGCAGTTATATACAAGGGTATGTGCCAGGTGCTGTGTTTTTCATGCTAATTATAGAATAGATGCACTGAAATAAAGCGAGAAAAGCTGACTGACCTCCAAGGAGTCAGACATGTAATAAAATATTCATCATTGAGTCAAAAGGTATCTATTATTATTGCAGCTCCTGGAGAGGCAGACAAAATCCACGCCCTCTTGCTGCTCCTATTCTTGTGGTAGAACTCAGGCCTTAAATAAGTAGTTACGAGGTGATAAATATGAAGAAAAACAAAACTAACGTTAAGGAGCATGGGGAATGCAGGAGACATTTGTTATTTAAGGTCCTAAAGAGGGCCTCCCCAACAGGGTGACAAGGAGTAAGTTGGATGGATTTCTATGGGAATTTCACAGGCAGAGCAAACTACCAGTGCAAAGGCCCTGTGATGGGGACATACTGGATGTGTTTTCTGAGACAGAGTCTTGTTCTGTGACCCAGGCTGGAGTCCAGTGGCATGATCTCAGTTCACTGCAACCTCCACCTCTCGGGTTCAAGCAATTCTCCTGCCTCAGCCTCCTGAGTAGCTGGGATTACAGGCATATCACACCATACCTGGATAATTTTTGTATTTTTAATAGAGAATGCGTTTGGCGATGTTGGCTGGGCTGGTCTTGAACTGCTGGCCTAAAGTGATCTGCCCACCTTGGCCTCCCAAAGTGCTGTGATTACACCCGGCCTATGCCATTCCTTTTTTGAGACAACAAGATCCTATCTCAAAAAAAAAAAAAAAAAAAAAAAAAAAAAAAAAAAAA
>NW_016107502.1:1883155-1885006 GCF_001604975.1 Cebus imitator
AAAAAAAAAAAAAAAAAAAAAAAGAAAAAAGAAACAAGGCAGGCTGGGTATGATGGCTCACAGCTGTAATCCCAGCACTTTGGGAGGCCAAGGCATGTGGATCACGTGATCAGGAGTTCAAAACCAGCCTGGCCAAGATGATGAAACCCTGTCTCTACTGAAAATACAAAAATCAGCTAGGCATGGCAGTGCATGTTTGTAAACCCAGTTACTTGGGAGGCTGAGGTAGGAGAATTGCTTGAACTCGGGGGGCGGAGGTTGCAGTGAGCAGAGATCGAACCACTGCACTATAGCCTGGGCTACAGAGTAAGACTCTGTCTTGAAAGAGAGAGAAAGCGGGAGGGAGGGAGGGAGAGAGAGAGAGAAAGGGAAAGAAAGAAAAGAAAAAAGAAGGAAGGAAGGAAAGAAAGAGAAAGAAAAAGGAAGGAAGGAAGAGAGGAAGAGGCCAGGCGTGGTGGCTTACGCCTGTAATCCCAGCACATTGGGAGGCTGAGGCAGGCAGATCACGAGGTCAAGAAATCGAGACCATCCTAGCCAACATGGTGAAACCCAGCCTCTACTAAAAATATATAAAAATTAGCTGGATGTGGTGGCGTGCGCCTGTAGTCCGAGCTACTCAGGAGGCTGAGGCAGGAGAATTGCTTGAACCCAGGAGGCGGAGATTGCAGTGAGCTGAGATTGTGCCACTGCACTCCAGCCTGGTGCCTGGTGACAAACCAAGACTCTATCTCAAAAAAAAAGAAAGAAAAGAAAAGAAAGGGAAAGAAAGCAAGCTGCCCTGGTGTGATTCCGTCCTGCATGGCTGTTCTCTGAACTAGTAGTTGTTAGTTAGCCTTCTCGCTCGCCTAAGAGTGTGTCACTACCCCATAGAAGTTTCAACAGACATGGACATGAGCCACCTGAGGCCCCAGAACTGTCTTTTGGGTTGTGAACTAAAGGTCAACAAAGATTATCACTTTAAGGTGGGTAATGATTAAAATGAGCACCCGTTATCTTTAAGAATGGTCAGTTTAGGGACTGGTGCAAAGGATGAATTGCACATTGTTGAAGCAGAGGCAATGACTTATGAAGGCAGTTCAATTAAAGTAACACTGGCAACTTCGAAAATGTCTGTACAGCCAACAGTTTCCCTGGGGGCTTTGACATAACACCACCAGTGGTCCTATGGTTAAAGTGTGGTTCAGGGCCAGTGCATATTAGTGGACAGCACTCAGTAGCTGTGGAGGAAGATGCAGAGTCAGAAGATGAAGAGGAGGAGGATGTGAAACTCAAGTATATCTGGAAAGGGATCTGCTCCTAGAGGTGGGAGCAAATTTCCACAGAAAAAAGTAAAACTTGCTGCTGATGAGGAAGATGATGAAGAAGATGATGATGATTCTGATGATGAGGAAACTGAAGAAAAAGTGCCAGTGATTAAAAAAAAAATGAAAAAAAAACAAAACAAAAACCCAAAACAAAACAAAAAACACGAAAAAAACAAACAAAACAAAACAAAAAAACAAAAATGGAAAGTGCCAGTGAAGAAATCTATATGAGATACTCCAGCCAAAAATGCACAAAACTCACATCAGGGCTGGCCATGCTGGCTTACACCTGTGATTCCAGCACTTTGAAAGGCCAAGGTGGATTAATCATGAGGCCAGGAGTTCGAGACCAGCCTGGCCAACATGGTGAAACCCTGTCTCTACTAAAAACACAAAAAATTAGCTGGCTGTAGTGGCAGGCACCTGTAATCCTAGCCACTCAGGAGGCTGAGGCAAGAGAATCACTTGAACCTGGGAAGCAGAGGTTGCAGTGAGCCAAGATCAAGCCACTGCACTCCAGCCCAGGTGACAAAGTGAGACTCTGTCT
>NW_016107502.1:1886491-1890627 GCF_001604975.1 Cebus imitator
GTTTGAGACAGAGTCTTGCTCTGTCGCCAGTTGCAAGGCTGGAATGCAGTGTCACAATCTCGGCTCACTGCAACCTCTACCTCCTGGGTTCAAGCAATTCCCCTGCCTCAGCCTCCCAAGTAGCTGGGACTACAGGCGCACGCCACCATGCCCAGATAATTTTTGTGTTTTTAGTAGAGACAGGATTTCACCATGTTGGCCAGGATGGTCTCGATCTCTTGACCTCATGATCCGCCCGCCTCAGCCTCCCAAAGTGCTGGGATTACAGGCATGAGCCACTGCGCCCAGCCCTGGCTATCCTTTTTATAATGCAAAGTAAGAAGTTTCTCTACCATGTTTGATAAATGTTGTTCAGGTTCCACTGCCAGGAATGTGTTGTCCAAAATGCCTGTTTAGTTTTTAAAGATGGAACTCCACCCTTTGCTTGGTTTTAAGTATGTATGGGATGTTATGATCAGACATAATAGTGGTGATGGTCAGACATGGAAGTGGTAGGAAGACAAAAATATACATGTGAAATGAAACTCAGTATTTTAGTAAAGTAAAAAAACAAAGCCAGGCACGGTGGCTCATGCCTGTAATCCCAGCACTTTGGGAGGCTGAGGCAGGTGGATCATAAAGTCAGGAGATCGAGACCACCCTGGCTAGCACAGTGAAACGCCGTCTCTACTACAAGTACAAAAAATTAGCCGGGTGTGATGACAAGTGCCTGTAGTCCCAGCTACTTGGGAGGCTGAGGTTGCAGTGAGCCACGGAGATCGCACCACTGCACTCCGGCCTAGGCGACAAGAGGGAGACTCACCTCAAAAAAAAAAAAAAAAAAAAAAAAGGCCGGGCGCGGTGGCTCACGCTTGTAATCCCAGCACTTTGGGAGGCTGAGGCAGGCAGATCATGAGGTCAAGAGATGGGAGACTATCCTGGCCAACATAGTGAAACCCCATCTCTACTGAAAAATACAACAATTAGCTGGATGTGGTGGCGTGTACCTGTAGTCCCAGCTACTCGGGAGGCTGAGGCAGGGGAATCGCTCGAAGCTGGGAGGCAGAGGTTACAGTGAGCCGAGATCACACCCTCCTGGCAACAGAGCAAGACTCCATCTCAAAAGCAACAACGACGACGAAACAAAAAAAAAACAACACAAAAAAGAAAACAGCTGGGCAAGGTGGCACACGCCTGTAATCCCAGCACTTTGGGAGGTCAAGGTGGGCGGATCATCTGAGGTCAGGAATTCGAGACCAGCCTGGCAAAACCCTGTCTCTACTAAAAATGCAAAAATTAGCTGGGTGTGGTGGCACATGCCTGTAATTCCAGTTACTCAGGAGCCTGAGGCAGGAGAATCACTTTGAACTGGGGAAGTGGAGGGTGCAGTGAGCCAAGATTGCACCACTTCACTCCAGCCTGGGTGACAGAGCGAGACTCCGTTTAAAAATATATATATCTACACACACACACACGCATACACACACACAAAAAAAAAAATTAGGCCAGACACTGTGGCTTGCACCTGTAATCCCAGCACTTTGGGAGGTTGAGGTGGGATAACACTTGAAGCCAGGAGTAAGAAACCACACACACACACACACAAACAAACAAACAAAAAATCAATTATATATCTATATACTGTATATGAGCAACAAACAATTAGATAAGAAATAATTTTGAGTTATAATTTCCAGTACTATGAAAAATACTAAGGTGTATTTGATACCAAGATGTCACAAAATGTGTGTAAGATCTGTGTGCAGCAAATTAGAATTTATTGTGAGACACTGGAGAAGGCCTGACATAAATGGAGATCTATATCACTTTTTTTTTTTTTTTTTTTGAGACGGAGTCTTGCTCTGTGGCCCAGGCTGGAGTGCAGTGGTGCCATCTCGGCTCACTGCAGCCTCCGCATCCTGGGTTTAAGGATTCTCCTGCCTCAGCCTCCCAAGTAGCTGGGATTACAGGTGCCCACCGCCACACCTGGCTATTTTCCTTTTTTTGTATTTTTGGTAGAGACGGGGTTTTACGGTGTTAGCCAAGCTGGTCTCGATCTCCTGACCTCATGATCTGCCCTCCTCGGCCATATATCACTTTTTCTTTTTCTTTTTTTTTTTTTTTTGAGATGGAGTTTCGCTCTTGTTACCCAGGCTGGAGTGCAATGACACGATCTCGGCTCACCGCAACCTCTGCCTCCTGGGTTCAAGCAATTCTCCTGCCTCAGCCTCCCGAGTAGCTGGGACTACAGGCGTGCGCCACCATGCCCAGCTAATTTTTGTGTTTTTAGTAGAGACAGGGTTTCACCATGTTGACCAGGATGGTCTCGATCTCTTGACTCCGTGATCCACCTGCCTCAGCCTCCCAAAGTGCATGAGTCACTGCGCCCGGCCCATATATCACTTTTATAGATTAGAAGACACAATATCTTGAAGTTAGTTCTCCCTAAAGCGATCTATAAATTCAGTACAATCGTAATCAAAATCCCAAAAAGTTTTTTTATGAGTGTATGACACTGATAAGCTGATTCTAAAATTTTACTTGAAAATGCAAAAGGCCATGAAGAGCCTCTCAAAGATGAACAAGGTGGAAAGACTTGGTTCACCAGGTATCAGGACATAATTACAAAGCCATAATAATTAAGATAGTATTGTCCAAAAGCTACATAAAGTGACCACTGGAACATAACACAGATCCCAGAAACAGATTCACACATATAGGGACACTTTTTCATAGAGTTTGTACTTATGAGCAAGAGAAAAAGGACACACATTTCAAAGATGCTGTGATAACTGAGCATCTAAAAGAAAAAAAATAGCCAGGCCCAGTGGCTCCTGCTTATAATTCCAGCCCTATGGGAAGCAGAGGTTGCACTGAACCGACATCAAGCCATTGTACTCCAGCCTGGGTGACAGAGTGAGACTCTGTCTCAAAAATAAAAATAAATAAAATAATAAAACTGAACCCCTACTTTAAGCCATATACAAAAATCAATTCCCACTACACTAGAGATTAAATGTAAAAGGCAAATTAAAAGACTCTAGAAGCCAGGCACGGTGGCTCATGCCTGGAATTCCAGCACTTTGGGAAGCTGAGGGGAGTGGATCACAAGGTCAGGAGATCCTGGCTAACATGGTGAAACCCTGTCTCTACTAAAAATACAGAAAATTAGCTGGGCATGGTGGCACTCACTTGTAGTCCCAGCTACTCAGGAGGCTGAGGGAGGAGAATCACTTGAACCCAGGAGACAGAGGTTGCAGTGAACCGAGATTGTACATCTGTACTCCAGCCTGGGCAACAGAGTGAGATTCCGTCTCAAAAAAAAAAAAAAGAGAGAGAGAGAACACAAGTGGTTAAACCACTGTGGAAGAGATTTTAGCATTATCTGATAAAGTGGAAGCAACTCCACTCTCATGCACATAACAAATACATATTACATACTTGGAGAAAAATATAAAAATTTTTTTTAAAATATTACATATGGATATCTTTGAAGGCCAACAAAAGAAACCATTGTTTGTATTTGTGTGTGTGTGTGTGTGTGTGTGTGTATGTTTTCAGAGATGGGGTTTCTCCATGTTGGTCAGGCTGGTCTCGAACTCCTGACCTCAGGTAATCCAGCAGCCTCAGCCTCCCAAAGTGCTGGGATTACAGGCGTGAGACACCATGCCTGGCCAAGAAACCATATTGTTAAGGAATGTATCCACATCTAAACTAAACTAAGGGTAAACTAAACTAAGGAAGTGATTGCTATAAAAGTCAGAATAGTTCAGCAGAACTTTGAGTCAAAAAAAAAAAAAGAAAGAAAAGAAAAAAGAAATAAAATTCAGAATAAGCCATATGTAGAGGCTCATGCCTGAAATCCCAGCACTTTGGGAGGCTGAGGCAGGCGGATCACCTGAGGTCAGGAGTTCAAGACCAGCCTGGCCAACGTGGTGAAACCCCACCTCTCTTAAAAATACAAAAATTAGCGGGGCGTGGTGGCTCACACTGGTAGTCCTAGCTACTTGGGAGGCTGAGGCATAAGAATAGCTTGAACCAGGCCGGGCGCGGTGGCTCAAGCCTGTAATCCCAGCACTTTGGGAGGCCGAGGCGGGTGGATCACGAGGTCAAGAGATCGAGACCATCCTGGTCAACATGGTGAAACCCCGTCTCTA
>NW_016107502.1:1890872-1894382 GCF_001604975.1 Cebus imitator
AAAAAAAAAAAAAAAGCTAGAATACTGTCTGGGTGGAGGGCTCAAACCTGTAATCCCAGCATATTGGGAGGCTCAGGTGGGAGGACTGCTTGAGGACAGGAGTTTAAGACCCACCTGGACAACATAGCGAGACTCCAAGTCTACAAACATTTTAAAAGAATCAGAGTCGGCTGGAGTACTCCCTGTCACGAGGAGGTGTTCTCGGCTGTCCCACCCTCCCCTGCCGTCGCCGGCCTGCGCCTCCGCTGCCCTCGCCGCCTCCATCCCCGCGGCCGCCGCTCCCCCAGCCGTCCGCGCGCACCCCATGACGAAGAACGAGAAGTCCCTCAACCAGTGCCTGGCCGAGTGGAAGCTCTTCATCTACAACCCGACCACCGGAGAGTTCCCGGGGCGCACCGCCAAGAGCTGGGGTTTGATCTTGCTCTTCTACCTAGTTTTTTATGGGTTCCTGGCTGCACTCTTCTCATTCACGATGTGGGTTATGCTTCAGACTCTCAAAGATGAGGTTCCAAAATACCGTGACCAGATTCCTAGCCCAGGACTTATGGTTTTTCCAAAACCAGTGACTGCATTGGAATATACATTCAGTTGTCTGACCCAACTTCCTATGCAGGGTACATTGCAGACCTTTAGAAGTTTCTAAAACCATATACTTTAGAAGAACAGAAGAACCTCACAACCTGTCCTGATGGAGCACTTTTTGAACAGAAGGGTCCAGTTTATGTTGCATGTCAGTTTCCTCTTTTGTTGCTTCAAGCATGCGGTGGTATGAGTGACCCTGATTTTGGCTATTCTAAAGGAAAACCTTGTATTCTTGTGAAAATGAACAGAATAATTGGATTAAAGCCGGAAGGAGTGCCAAGGATAGATTGTGTTTTGAAGAATGAAGATCAAACAAATATAACAACTTATCCTCATAATGGAATTATAGACTTAAAATATTTCCCATATTATGGGAAAAAACTGCATGTGGGGTATCTACAGCCATTAGTTGCTGTTCAGGTCACCTTAGCTCCCAACAGTGCTGAGGAAGAAGTAACAGTTGAGTGCAAGATTGATGGATCACCTAACCTAAAAAGCCAGGATGATCGTGACAAGTTTTTGGGACGAGTTATGTTCAAAATCACAGCACATGCATAGTATGAGTAGGATATCTCCACAGAGCAAATGTTGTGTTGTCTGTCTTCACTTTGTATCAGCTGGACCTGCCATTCTAGAGTTGAGACCACCTTGGAGAAAGGTGTGTGGTACATGACACTGGGTAACGTCATAACATGCTTCCAGATCATAGTGTTCCGTGTCCTCTGAAGTAACTGCCTGTTGCCTCTGCTGCCCTTTGAACCAGTGTACAGTTGCCAGATAGAGACCGATGAATACCTGATTCCAAACATGTAGGATGGGGGTCTTGTCCTCTTTTTATGTGGTCTAGTTGCCAAATGTCTAAAGCCTAATACGCTGTGCTATGTAAATATTTTATGGAAGTAACGCCGGTCAACTATCATACTTTGATGTCAACAAAATTTTAGGGATAAAATGGTACCTGGCCAACATCAAGTGACTTCATGGCTGCAAGAAGTGCGGTGTGTGCAGGAGTTCTGAGGAAGGAAATCAGAAAATAAAAGTGTATTTGAAAAATGAAAAAAAAAAAAAAAAGAATTAGCCAGGCATGCTGGTGCGCCCTGTCATCCCAGCTACTCAGGAGGCAGAGGTGGGAGGATCACTAGAACCACGGACGTGGAGGTTGCAGTAAGCCACATTCCTGCCACTGCAGTCCAGCCAGGGTACAGTGCAAGACCCTGTCTCAAAAAAAAAAAAAAAGTCAGAGTACTGCCTATGCCTGGTGAGCAGGGAGTGGTGTATGACTAGGCAGGAACACAGGGCCTTTTGGAGTACTGGCAAAGTTCTTTGACTTAGCCTGGATGGGGGTTATTCCCTCTCTAGGTATTTGTTTCTTGTTTTCCTGCATTTATCTTTCTGTGTGTTATATTTCACAATAAAAGAGGCTTTAAGAAGCATTTAATTCAACATCCATGCATGACAAAACTCTTAGTAAAGTAGGAATAAAAAGGCTCTTCCTTAACCAATAAAAATTATTTAAAAAAAAAAACTACAGCAAACACCATTAGTATTGGAAAAACATTGAAAGCATTTCCTTTAAAACCAGGAACAGGCAGGGTGTAGTGGCTCACACCTGTAATCCCAGCACTGGGAGGACAAGGCGGGCGGATCACTTGAGGTCAGGAGTTCAAGACCAGCCTAGCCAACATAGTGAAACCCTGTCTCTACTAAAAATCCAAAAGAATTGGCCAGGCGGAGTGGCTCACACCTGTAATCTCAGCACTTTGGGAGGCTGAGGTCAGGAGTTCAAGACTAGCCTGACCAATGTAGTAAAACCCCCACCTCTACTAAAAATACAAAAAATTAGCTGGGTATGGTGGCCGGTAATCCCAGCTACTCAGGAGGCTGAGTCAGGAGAATCACTTGAACCAGGGAGGCGGAGGTTGTGGTGAGCCAAGATTGTGCCACTGCACTCCAGCCTGGGCAACAAGAGTGAGACTCTGTCTCAAAAAACAAACAAAACAAACAAAAAAGTTAGCTTGAACCTGGGAGGCAGAGGTTGCAGTGAGCCAAGATGGTGCACTCTGGCCTAGGTGATAGAGTGAGAGCCTGATTCAAACATAAACGACAAAAAACAAAAAAGTTTTCTGACTAGGAGGAGGATGGAGGACAGACAGTGTTGTGGGTATTTTTGGTGGTGGTAGTGTTGCTTTGTTTTTTGTTTTTTTGAGACAGGGTCTCACTCTGTCACCTGGGCGTGAAGGCACGATCTTGACTCACTGCAGCCTCAACTTGCTGGGCTCAGGTAATCCTCTCACCTCAGCCTCCGAGTAGCTAGGACTACAGGTGTGTGCCACCACTTCCAGCTGTTTTTTTATTTTTTTTGGTTTTTTGTATTTTTTTGTCTCCCAATTTTGCCTAGGCTGGTCTCGAACTCCTGAGCCCATGCAATCGTGCCTTGGCCTCCCGAAGTGCTGGGACTACAGGTGTGAGCCACTGCACCCAGCCTGAGAATGATTTTTAAATTCAAGACATAGGCCAGGTGCGGTGGCTCACACTTGTAATTCTAGCATTTTGAGAGGCTGAGGCAGGTGGATCACTTGAGGTCAGTAGTTCCAGACCAGCCTGGCCAACATGGCGAAACCCTGTCCCTACCAAAAATACAAAAAGTTAGCTGGACTTGGTGCCGTGAGACTGTAATCCCAGCTACTTGGGAGGCTGAGGCAAGAGAATCGCCTGAACCTGGGAGGTGAAGGTTGCAGTGAGCTGAGATTGCACCACTGCACTCTAGCCCAGGGGACAGAGACTTCTCAAAAAAAACGATAAAAATAAAATAAATGAGGCCGGGCGCGGTGGCTCACGCCTGTAATCCCAGCACTTTGGGAGGCCGAGGTGGGTGGATCACGAGGTCAAGAGATCGAGACCATCCTGGTCAACATGGTGAAACCCCGT
>NW_016107502.1:1895042-1896745 GCF_001604975.1 Cebus imitator
AAAAAAAAAAAAAAAAGCAAAACAAAACCAAAAAAAACCTACAAATCAATAAGAAAAACACAAACAACTCAAATGATCAGGCATTTCCCAGAAGAGGAAATTAAAAAGGCTAATAGGTATATAAAAAGATGCTCAACTGCACTAGTAATCAGAGAAATGCCAGAAGAATCCACATGGAAATACTATTGTATGCCCTCTAGAATGGCAAAAATTAAGAAGTCTAAAAATACAGGTGCTGGGGAGAATGTGGATCAATTAGTATTCAAATATTGATGAAAACTGGTCAGGCGCAGTGTAATCCCAGCCTGTAATCCCAGCACTTTGGGAGGCTGAAGTGGGCAGATCACCTGAGCTCAGGAGTTCGAGACCAGCCTGGCCAACATGGCAAAATCCTGTCTCTATTAAAAATACAAAAATTAGCCAGGTGTGGTGGCACATGCCTGTAATCCCACCTACTCAGGAGTCTGAGGCAGGAGAATTGCTTGAACCCAGGAGGTGGAGGTTTCAGTGAACCAAGATTGTGCCACTGCACTCCAGCCCAGGCGGCAGAGTGAAACTCTTATCTCAAAAATAAATAAATAAATAATTTAAAAATTGGTGAAAACTGAAAACAATTTGGCATTCTCTTTCAAAGCTGATTTTTTTTTTTAGACAGAATCTCACTCTGTCACCCAGGCTGGAGTGTAGTGTTGTGATCTCAGCTCACTGCAACCTCTGCCTCCAAGTTCAAGGGATTCTCCTGCCTCAGCCTCCGAGTAGCTGGGATTACAGGCATGTGCCACCATGCACAGCTAACTTTTTTGTATTTTTAGTAGAGATGGGGTTTCGTTATGTTAGCCAGGCTGGTCTCGAACTCCTGACTGCAAGTGATCTGCCTACCTCAGTCTCAAGAGTGCTGGGATTAGGGGCGTGAGCTGCAGCGCCAGGCCAAAGCTGATTTTTCTTATACCTCACAACCTAGCAGTCTCACTCCTAGGTATATACCTTAGAGAAACTCTTGCACATACACAAGAGAGAAATACAATAATGTTCACAGCAATAATGTTTATAATAGCAAAAAAAAAAAAGCAATTCATAAATGTATCAGCAGGAGAATAGATGAAGTATTATCTATTTGGTATATTCACTCGGTAGCATTTACCCTCCAGTGAAAACATGAAGTGCAGCCACATGCAACAATATGGCTAAATCCTGGAAATATAATAGTGAGTGAAAAAACAAGTAAACAGTGCTAGAAGGCTACATATAATATGATTTTATTTACCGATTTATTGAGACAAGGTCTGGCTCTGTGGCCCAGGCTGGAGCGCAGTGGTGCAATCTCGACTCACTGCAGCCTCAACCTCCCAGGCTCAAGTGATCCTCCCACCTTAGCCTCCAAGTAGCTGGGATTACAGATGTGTGCCACCATGCCCAGATATTTTTTGTAGAGACGGGGTTTTTGCCACATTGCCCAAGCTGATCTCCAGCTCCTGGGCTCAAGCAATCCACCTCAGCCTTCCAATGTGCTGGGATTACAGGCGTGAGCCACTGCACTTGGCCCTATTTATTTATGTTTTGAGACAGAGTGTTGCTCTGTCACCCAGGTTGAAAAGCAATGGTGTAATCATAGCTCACTGCAGCCTCAACTTCTGGAGCCAAAGAGAACTTTCCACCTGAGCCTCCCAAGTAGATGGGACTGCAGGCATGTACCACCACATCCA
>NW_016107502.1:1899019-1900393 GCF_001604975.1 Cebus imitator
TTTTTTTTTTGGCAGAGACAGAGTCTCCCTATGTTGCCCAGGCTAGTCTTGAACTCCTGGGCTCAAATAATCTTTCTGCTTCAGCCTCCTGAAGTCCTGGGACTACAGGTATAAGCCACTATGCTCAGCCAGTTACTTTTAGAGATAGAGTCTCACTCTGTCGTCCTTGTGAGAGCACAATGGCACATAGTTCACTTCTGCCTACAACTCCTAGGCTCACGGGAATCCTCCTGCCTCAGCCTCCCTTCCTGAATAGTTGGGACTATGGGCTACCAGCTCAGCTGACTTTTGAAATTATTACTTTACAGAGGCTATGATGCCCAGACTAATCTCTTTTAAAAAAAATTTTTTTTTAATATTAATTTTTTCAAGATGGAGTCTCACTCTGTCACCCAGGCTGGAGTGCAATGGCACAGTCTTGGCTCACTGCAGCCTCTGCCTCCCAGGTTCAAGCAATTCTCCTGCCTCAGCCTCCCAAGTAGCTAGGATTATAGGTGCCCACCACCACACCCGGTGAATTTTTGTATTTTTAGTAGAAACAGGGTTTCACCATGTTGGCCAGGCTGGTCTCAAACTCTTGACCTCATGATCTGTCCACCTCAGCCTCCCTAAGTGCTGGGATTACAAGCATGAGCCACCACGCCCAGAAATTTTTTGTTTCATTTTATTTACTTTATTTCATTTTTTGAGACAGAGTCTTGCTGTCACCCAGGCTGGAATGCAGTGGCACAATCTCGGCTCACTGCAGCCTCTGCCTTCCAGGGTCAAGCAATTCTCCTGCCTCAGCCTCCCAAATAGCTGAGATTATAAGCACGCACCACTATGCCCGGCTAATTTTTGTATTTTTAGTAGAGACAGGGTTTCACCATGTTGGCTAGGCTGGTCTCAAACTCCTGACCTCAAGTGATCTGCCCGCCTCGGTCTCTCAAAGTGCTGGGATTACAGGCATGCGCCAAGCACCCAGCCTAATTTTTATTTTTGGAGACAGGGTCTCACTCTGCCTCCCAGGCTGGATGGCAATGGTGCAATCATAGCTCACTGCAGCCTCAAACTCCAGAGCTCAAGCAATTCTCCCACCTCTGCCTCCTCAGTATCTGGGACTACATTTTTATTTTTGAGACAAGGTTTTTCTGTTGTTGCCCAGGCTGGAATGCAAAGCTGCGAACTCAGCTCACTACAACCTCCACCTCCTGGGTTCAAGTGATTCTCCTGCCTCAGCCTCCCGTGTAGCTGGGATTACAGGCAAGTGCCACCACGCTCGGCTAATTTTGTATTTTAGTGGAGACAATATTTCTCCATGTGGGTCAGGCTGATCTCGAACTCCCAACTTCAGGTGATCTGCTGGCCATGGTCTCCCAAAGGGGTGGGATTACA
>NW_016107502.1:1907757-1910256 GCF_001604975.1 Cebus imitator
ATGTGTGTGTATGTGTGTGTGTGTGTGTGTGTGTGTGTGTGTGTGTATATATATATATATATATATATTTTTTTTTTTTTTTTTTTTTTTTTTTTGAGATGAAGCTTTTACCCAGGCTGGAGTGCAGTGGCACGATCTCAACTCACTGCAACTCCCGCCTCCTAGGTTCAAGTCATTCTCCTTCCTTAGCCTCCCAGTAGCGGAGACTACAGGTGTGCACCACCACGCCCAGCTACTTTTTGTATTTTTAGTAGAGACAGAGTTTCACCATGTTGGCCACACTGTTCTTCAATTCCTGACCTCAAGTGATCTGTCGCCTCAGCCTCCCAAAGTACTGGGATTACAGGGGAGAGCCACCGTGCCCAGCCAGAAAACTACATTTTAAAAACAGGGGGCCAGGAATGGTGACTCATGCCTGTAATCCCAGCACTTTGGGAGGCTGAGGTGGGCGAATCATCTGAGGTTAGGAGTTGAACAGCCTGGCCAACATGGTGAAACTCCATCTCTACTAAAAATACAAAAATGAGCCGAGTGTGATGCCATGTGCCTATAATCCCAGCTACTATGGAGGGTGAGGCAGGAGAGTCACTTGAACCCAGGAGATGGAGGTTGCAGTGAGCCAAGATTGCGCCATTGCACTCCAGCCTGGGTGAAAAGAGTGAAATTCTGTCTCAAAATAAAATAAAATAGGCCGGGCCTGGTGGCTCACCCCTGTAATCCCAGCACTTTGGGAGACCAAGATGGGTGGATGACCTGAAGTCAGGAGTTCCAGACCATCCTGACCAACACGGAGAAACCCTGTCTCTACTAAAAATGCAAAAATTAACCCAGACTGGTGGTGAGGGCCTATAGTTCCCATTACTGGGGAGGTGGAGGTTGCAGTGAGCCGAGATCACACCACCGCCCTCCAGCCTGGGCTACAGAGCAAGACTGCATCTCAAAGAAAAATAAAATAAAAATAAAAACGGGCAGGGAGCAGTGGCTCATGCCTGTAATCCCAGCACTTTGAGAGGCTAAGGTGTTGAGTTGAGGCCAGGAGTTGGAGGAGACCAGCCTAGACAACACAGCGAGACCCCTCCACCTCTATAAAATAATAATTAAAAAATAGCCGAGCTGGTGGTGCACACTTGTACAGTGGTCCCAGCTACTCGGGAGGCTAAGGCAGGAGGATTTGCTTGAGCCCAGTAGTTCCAGGCAGCAGTGAACTATGATCACACCACTGTACTCTCGCATGGGAGACACACTGAGACCCTGCCTCAAAAAGAAAAAAAGGAAACTATGAACGTTAAAGAGTTTAGATTTAAGTTGATAAAAACGAGACGGAATTGGAGAAATAGAGGAGATGGTGAATAGAAGCTTCTTCTGGGAAAGTTTTCCTGTAAAGGGAAGCAGAGAGGGGCAGAGGCTGGGGCCAGACAGCCAGTTGAGAAGGACTTTTTGTTTGTTTGCTTGTTTTATTTTTTTGAGGCAGAATCTTGCTCTGTCACCTAGGCTGGAGTGCAGCGGCATGATCTCGGCTCACTGCAACCTCTGCCTCCCCAGTTCAAGTGATTCTCCTGCCTCACCCTCCAGAGTAGCTGGGATTATAGGCACATGCCATCACACTCGGCTACTTTTTGTATTTTTAGTAGAGATGGGGTTTCACCATGTTGGTCATGGCTGGTCTCGAACTCCTGACCTCGTGATCCACCTGCCTCGACCTCCCAAAGTGCTGGGATTACAGGTGTGAGCCACCATGACCAGCCGAGAAGGATTCGTTTTAAGCTGAGAGGAATTACAGCGTGTTTGTGTACTGCTGACAATGATCAAGTAGACAGGAGGAGCATGATGCTGTAAGAGAGGGAGGGACAGCTGCAGGAGTGATGACTCTGGGTGGGTGGCAGAGTTTGAGATCCCCATAGTAGGTGCAGTGGGGCTGGGGTGTGCTGGTGGAAGTGGGGAAGTTTTCCCCTGCTTCTTTCTATTTTCTTAGAAAAGCAGCAAGCAAGCTCATTAGCTGAGAGAGAGGAGTTCAGAAGTAGAATATTGGATGTTTGAGGACAGAAAACAGACAGAAATTCACCTTAAATGAGCCTGCTCATAGTGGCTCATGCCTGTAATTCCAGCACTTTGGGAGGGCAAGGTGGGAGGATTGCTTGAGCTCAGGAGTTCGAGACCAACCTGGGCAATACGGCAAAACCCCATCTCTGAAAATAAATAAATTAATTAAAAATGAGCACAGAGATAGTGAGGAAGATACAAGCAGAGCCAGAAACAGGGCAAGAATGTATAAAGACTGTGGAGTGTGGGTGGGTGCTCAAATTCATCTGAAGTCACATTTATCAATGCACATTTCACTGTCTGCCTACCAGACTCTAAGCTCCACCAAGACAGTGGTGACTTCATTCCTGCTCTCCACCTCTTGCATAGGCGTTTTTACTCAAATGTATCCTCAGGCGTGGCACAGTACCTGGCATGTCACAGGCATTTTAAAAATATTTTGTTACCAACCTGGACAAC
>NW_016107502.1:1911236-1912299 GCF_001604975.1 Cebus imitator
AAAAAAAAAAAAAAAAAAAAAAGAATGAATGAATGAATCAAGAATAATAGAAAAAATTAATGACCCAAGGTCCTCAGTGTCAAAGGCAATTATACTGAGCATGAATATTCACTTGATAAATTCGGTCCATGCCAGTGACAGGAGTTCACCTGGAGCATATCCTCATGATACTCTGGGGCTTTCAGGGCCCAGGATGTGGCAGGAGGTGCACACCTGACTCACATGGCCCCTTGGCCGGGTTCACATCCAGAGTGCACTGTCTTTCCCCCACCGCTGGGAGACATAGGAAGATGGCCCACTGGCTGTTGTTCTGACCTCGAATCAAGGGCTGTCAGGGACAGGCAAGCAAGAGGGCAGCCGCAGATGCTGGTCAGAACAGCAGGCTTCCTTCCTTCTAGGAGGCAGGAGCACCAGGCCGGTTCACAATGCAGCAGATGAAGGGAGAGAATCTGGAGGGGTGGAGACATGAGCACGGGCTCAACCTGAAGCATTTGGCACAGGGCAGAGATCGGTGGGGAGCAGGCAGCTAGAGAGGAAAGACAGGAGGACAGCAGGGGAGAGAATTAAGAGTTCAGAGTGGGCAGGGGTCTCAGGAGAAGTTCACTAAGCAGTACATGCTGAGCATCTACTACATGCCAAGGCAAGGCACTGCAGTAGGAGTTGGGATACACAGTAAACAAGACAAATAAGATCTTGGCTCTCTAATGTATTAGGGGGCAGGAGGGAGCAGACAATAAACAGTAAGCACATATAAAATTATTTCAGAAAATGATGAGTTCGGCTGGGCGCAGCAGCTCATGCCTGTAGTGCCAGCATTTTGGGAGGCCGAGGCGGGTAGATCACCTGAGGTCAGAAGTTCGAGACCAGCCGGGCCAAAGTGGTGAAACCCTGTCTCTACTAAAATACAAAAATTAGCCGGGCATGGTGGTGTGCGCCTGTAATCCCAGCTATTCAGGAGGCTGAGGCAGGAGAATCGCTTGAACCTAGGAGGCAGAGGTTGCAGTGAACCAAGATCCTGCCACTGCACTCTAGCCTGGGCTACAAGAGCAAAACTCCGTCTCAA
>NW_016107502.1:1913604-1928903 GCF_001604975.1 Cebus imitator
AAAAAAAAAAAAAAAATTATCAATATTGCTAAACTAGTTTGTAAAAACAAGGACAGAAGCAAGGGACCAGTGAAGAAGCTATTATGATAATCTGGATGAGAAATGATGGCTTAGACCAGGACTATAGCAATTAAGACAGAGAGACGGAGATGGATTCAGGATATATTCTGCACACAGAGCTCACAGGAATTTTGGTGAATTAGATTCAGGGAGGGAATCAGTGAAAAAAAGGGGAAAGGAGGGATGTTTCCTAGATTTTTAGCCTGAACAACCAGTAGTTGTCAAGCCCCAGGATGGGGATCACTGGGAGAGAAATGGATTGGGGGTGGGAAAATTCAAGACATCTATTTTAGTCACATTAGCTTTGCATGGCTATTAGACATCCAAGTGGAGATGTCAAGTAGGTTGTTGGATAAATGAGTCTGGCGCTTTGGATATAAATTTAGGACTCACTGACATTTACATAGTATTTAAGCCCTGAGACCGGATGAGATCACTGGACAGAGAATGTGGAAAGACAGAATGGCTGGCCAAGGACTAAGCCCTCGGAGAATCCAACATTTAGAGGTCACCCGAGGAAGACTAAGAACAGCCAGTCAGGCTGGAGGGAAAGGAGGGGAGTGTGGTGCCCTAGAAGTGCCCTGAGGAAAAACAGGATAGTGTGGTATGGAGGGATGGGGTCCAGGTGGTGGGAGAAGGGGCAGGGAGGCTCCTTTTGATAGAGAGCTTAGGGAAGACCTCCCAGAAGGCGTTGGACCTAAGTGAGACTGGAATGAAAACAGTGAGTCATTGTGAAAAGCCAGGGAAAAGCATTCCAGATAGAGGGAGCAGCAAGTGCAAAGGCCCTGAGGCAGGTTAAGCTTATTTGCATCCGGGAACATCCATCAGGTCCCCTGTGGCTGAGGCATAGAAATCTTTAGAAAAGGAAATCAGAGAGCACCCAGGAGTGCTGGAAACGCCCAGGAATTTTGACTTGATCCACTTAATGCACGGTAGCAGGGCCAGAGTGGAATGGGGGACCGAGCTGTGGGGATAATCAGAAGATGGTGCAAGGTCCTTCCTCCCCAGTCCTTCCCTCCACCCCTGGCCCCCAGTTTTGACCTCAGACAGTTTCCACAGCGGGCAAAACAAAGTCGGGGGACGGCAGTGGTGCCTCACGCCTATAATCACCAGCACTTCGGGAAGCTGAGCGGGGAGGATCGCCTGAGCCCAGGCATTGGAGACCAGCCTGGGCAACACAGTGAGACCCCATCTCTACAAAACAAAGTTGCGAATGCAGAGCATTGAGTGACTCGGAATCTCAGAAACGGATTGAGGCGACCATGGGTGTCCCTAGAGTTAGGGTGAAGGAGGTGAGGAGACCTGCCATCAGAACCCGGGGAGCCGGAAGGTCGCTGGACCCCGCCACCCTCTCCAGCCCTCCATCTCGGACAGAGCGGGACGCGACTCTTGCAGCGCGGCAGCGGGAGGGTTAAAACGCGCGTGGCCTCGGGCGGGAGGGGGAGGCGGAGACGGAGCGGTCCCCGCCGCCGCGCCGAGCCCAGCCGAGCCCAGCCGAGCCGAGCCGAGGCGAGCATCTCCCGCCGCCGCCGCCCCGCGCCCCGGGCGCCCGCCCCCCACCCGCTCCAGCGCCCTGCCGCGGGCCAAACCTCCCGACCATGCCCTGCACCCCGCCCGTTCCTGCGGCTCCCCAGCCCCGCGCAGCCCCGAGCGCCCGCAGTCGTCGCGCCGCCGCGCCAGGCATGCAGGTGAGCGAGAAGGACCCCCACACCCCCACCCGCGGGGAGCCCGGCCCTGCCCTTCGCGGCTCCGCGCCCTTCGCCTGCTGCCCCTCGCCCGGGCCGAAGCCTGCAGCCTCCCGGCGCCCCTTCCCCGAAGAGCTCTCCATCCTCCGCGGTCCTGGCTCGCTCCCTCGCTCCCTGGCTCAGCCGTCCCCATCCCTGCGGCTGCCTCCATCCCGCCTCGGCTCGGCGGGCGGCTCCGCGCAGCCTCCTGCTTCGGGTCCCCAGTCTGCTCTCGGCGCTCCCTGCCGCGGAGTCCCTTCGTCGACCTCCTTTTCCTGGTCTCCCCCCACTCGCGCCGCTCGCCAGCCCTGTGCGCGGAGTGCGGGCCTGCAGGATGGGTGGCCTGGGGGCCACGCTGGGGATGGGGCCCGGCTCCCGCACCCCGTGGCTCCCTCCCAACCCCCAGCTGGTCTCCTGCGCACAACAGGTCGGTGAGGAGCGGGGAGAGGGGTGGGGGTAGCGCGCCAGCCCGGGGACTGCGGGCTTCCTGGAGGGGGCGGCTGAAGCCGTGCGGGGCCCAGGGGCTGGGTTGGCGCTGGTTGGGGGTAATGCACAGGCGGAGGGGCGAGAGTCCTGGAGTCAGCTGGCCACAGATGCGCCCGGGAGCCCTTCTCCGCTTCACTGGTTCGCTCTACACGCCTCGATCCCTCCCTCCAGCCTTCCTCGCTTCCCCTCTCTCTCCCTTCTTCCCACCATGCCCCATCCCTATCTCTTTCGGCGTCTCTACATCCCTTTACATTTAGGGGAGCAATTCCCAACTCCTCCATCTTTGCTGCTCCCCGCCTCTGTTTCCCGGCCCCTTCCTCATGTCATTTTGTCTTCTCTGCTTTTATGTTCTCTGCTTTTCCACTTCCTTTCTCCCCATCCTGGGCTCTTCCCCCTCTTCTCCCTTCCCCTGCCTCTGGCTGTCCTGCATGGACCGCTCTCTCCTTCTCCTCCCACCCCTTCTTCCCCTGCACCTGTGACCCCTTCACCCTCTCCGTTTCCCCTCCCCGACCTTTTCTCCCATCCTTTCCTCCCTTCGGCAGCCTCCAGAATTCAGGTCTTCTGTACCCACTCTCCTTCTCTCTTCCCAGTCCACTCTTTTTCAGGACTGTCTGCTCTCTCTCACCCTGCACTCCAGGCCGGCTTCCTCCTCACCCTCCTCTCTTACTCTTAACCAGCTTTTCCTCTCCCGGCCCTTCTCCCCTTCCCATCTCTCCCACTGCCACTTCCCCATTCCCTTCCCCTGACTTTCCCATCTTATTTCACTGTTGTTCTCTTGGAAGATTAAATGGGCAGATTTCTTTATTTTAATTTGTTTTTTGAGACGGAGTCTCGCTCTTGTCGCTCAGACTGGAATGCAATGGCGTGATCTCGGCTCACTGTAACCTCAGCATCCCAGGTTCAAGCGATTCTCGTGCCTCAGCCTCCCGAACAGCTGGGATTACTGGCAACCACCACCACGCCGGGCTAATTTTTGTATTTTTAGTAGAGACGGGGTTTCACCATGTTGGCTAGGCTGGTCTTGAGCTCCTGATCTCAGGTGATCTGCCCACCTCGGCCTCCCAAAGTGCTGGGATTACAGGCATGAGCCATCGTGCCGGATCCATTGGGCAGATTTAGACCCAGAATCCAGAGGACACTGGTTGTCCTGTCTTCACTCCCTCTGGGGATCCTACCTCTTCTGGATCCACCACCCTCAGCTCTGAGAACATATACCCTTTCTCTTTCAAAACCAACCATACTGATTTTTCCCGGATTCTTTACCCAGGAGAGCCACATTTGAGGGGGTGGCTTCTTCCTGACTCCACCTCCTTTCAGAGGGCACCTATGCACTTAGATGATTAAACATTAAGAGCAAAAATTACATTCTGTAGTTTTTCTCCCACTCACCTCTCTCTTTCTGTCTCTTTCCTTCCATCCCTCCATCTCTTCCTCCCTTTCTCCTGAAGATGCAGACTCCTGGGGCTAATCATAAGACAAATACCTGGCACTGCCAGTGGGGTGGGAGGGCTAGAAGGGCCCCCTGCACGCACACACACACACTCGCTCGCTCAGATTGACTTTCCCTTCCCTCCCCCCACCCTCAGACTCCCTCCCTAGCGGTAGGTGCTCAAGGAATCACAAGGTTCTTGGCTCTAAATTAAGATCCAAGAAAAGCCTGGAGCTGTGGGCAGAGGAAGTGAGAAGAAAGGAAGCCGGAGAAGCCAGAGTAGACCCTGGGGTGGAGAGGTAACAGGGACCTGAGAAGTTGTAGATGGGGCTGGGGTCTGGTCAGGCAACCACGCCGGAGTTTTCCCCCAAAAGGATGCTAAGCAGCAGTGGATCCTGGGTGCAGCAGCATAGCTGGCAGCCGGGTGGCCTGGGAGGGCAGATGCGGGTAGAACTGGTGGATGAATTAGCTGGGGAAGCACACAGGGCAGGGCTGGGGGTGTAACAGCCCCCTTTTTCTCCCAGTAAAGGCTGAAAATCTGGGTCACAGCTGAGGAAGACCTCAGACATGGAGTCCAGGATGTGGTAAGTTTGGCCCAGCAGAGGGAGCTTGGCGACCACGTTCCCTGGGGTCATGACTCCTTCCTAGACGCATCCAGGGCCCTCCCTCCTGAGGGCCATCCTCCCTAGGAAAATGGGAAATGAGGCGAGAGTTTTCCCCAGGCCCACCTGGAGATTTCTGATGTGAGCCTGCCCTTCCCACACGTAGGCCCACAGTGGGCCTGTGTCTCAGCCACATTCTCTCCCTTCTTGCAGGCCTGCGCTGCTGCTGTCCCACCTCCTCCCTCTCTGGCCACTGCTGTTGCTGCCCCTCCCACCGCCTGCCCAGGGCTCTTCCTCCTCCCCTCGAACCCCACCAGCCCCAGCCCGCCCCCCGTGTGCCCGGGGAGGCCCCTCAGCCCCACGTCACGTGTGCGTGTGGGAGCGGGCACCTCCACCAAGCCGATCCCCCCGGGTCCCAAGATCACGTCGGCAAGTCCTGCCTGGCACTGCACCCCCAGCCACCCCATCAGGCTTTGAGGAGGGGCCACCCTCATCCCAGTACCCCTGGGCTATTGTGTGGGGTCCCACCGTGTCTCGAGAGGATGGAGGGGACCCCAGCTCTGCCAATCCTGGATTTCTGGACTATGGTTTTGCAGCCCCTCATGGGCTCGCAACCCCACACCCCAACTCAGACTCCATGAGGGGCGATGGAGATGGGCTTATCCTTGGAGAGGCACCTGCCACCCTGCGGCCGTTCCTGTTTGGGGGCCGCGGGGAAGGTGAGTGGGAAAAGCTGGGAGGGATATGAAGGATGGGGAGGCTGGGCACCAAGACACCAAGGGGCAGGAATAGAGGCCTTGTCTGTTAGTTCCTTCAACAAATGTATCAGGCACTATACTGGCACAGGATGCAGAGATAAAGATGCCCTCGTGGAGTTCAGGTCCACTGGAGCAGACAGATATAAAAGTACATGTAGAGGAGTCAACATAATGAATGCTTTAATAGAGGCACGTGCAGCATGATTTAGGAAAAGAGAGAAGGGAGAGTCTCCTCCTGCCTGGGGATCAGGACACCTTCAGAGAATTGACATTTGAGCTGGACCTTGAAAACAGTGGGAGTATTCCAGGCAGAGAACGCCATGGACGAAGGGCACTACGCAGGTGATGTCTTGGCTTGGGGAGTGCCAATGGAGGAACAGGGCCGGTGGTTTGGGAGTTGGGCCACGGCAGAGACATAGTTTCTAGGCATAGTGATAGGTTCTCTGTGATCAGGGGGCCTTGTCCTCATCACATATACACGTAAGATTTGGTGAAATGCTTTTGGGACAGTGGAGAAAAAGAGCTGAAAACTCAAGGAAATGCTGTTGATAAGAATAAAGAGGGAGGCTTCAGAGGAACAGACGGTCAGGCAGTGTGAGTCCACAGCAATGCCACTCCAGCCGACAGAGTCCACAGCCAAGTCCCTGGGCCCTCTTGGCTCCTACCACCTTGGGGCTCCCTAAAACTTTCTTCCCACCCCAATCAGGTGTGGACCCCCAGCTCTATGTCACAATTACTATCTCCATCATCATTGTTCTCGTGGCCACCGGCATCATCTTCAAGTTCTGGTAAGTTGGGAGAAGGAGGGTGCTGGTGGATGGGGCTGGAATGTTTGGCTCTAGCCAGGAGGTGCAGGAGCAGCAATTTTGCTGGGGGGTGGGTGGGAAACGGTGGATGAAGGAAGGCCTTGGGTAAAGGTAGTAAGGATTTGGCTGGGGGAAGACAGTGAGAAATCAGGGCAGATTGTGTCTCCCAGGAAAATACAAGGATAATGGGAGCACAGGGGAATTACTTCTGTGCACTGGGGGCTTTGGTGGACTTCCCTTGCCCTATTTCCTCCAAGACAGAGAAAGCTGACCCAGTCTGCAAAGCCCTTCTTAGGGTTGCCTGGGGGGAGCGAGAAAATCCAGAGCTTTCTTTTTTTTTTTTTTTTTTTTTTTTTTTTTTTTTTTTTTTTTTTTTTTGAGACAGAGTTCCTCTATGTCACCAGGTGCCAGGCTGGAGTGCAGTGCCGCGATCTCAGCTCACTGCAACCTCCGCCTCCCGGGTTCAAGTAGTTCTCCTGCCTCAGCCTCCCGAGTAGCTGAGACTACAGGCGCACGCCACCACGCCCAACTAATTTTAGTATTTTTAGTAGAGACGGGGTTTCACCATGTTGGCCAGGATGGCCTCCATCTCTTGACCTCGTGATCCGCCCACCTCGGCCTCCCAAAGTGCTGGGATTACAAGTGTGAGCCACCGCACCCAGCCAAAAATCAAGAGCTTTCTTTGCGCACATTTAATAATGGATCACTCAGTCCTTCACACTTTACTGAGAGAATCGTTAGACTCAGGTGTCCAGGTCATTAGCTGGCTTTGAACTAGAACTAGTTCAACTGGCCAGCTGCCTGCCAGGGAGAGAAATGACTCTTCTGGGCCTACAGGGGAGAGGCCATTGTGGTGGGACTCTGTGTGTTGGTGAGGAGGGGATTCTAATTCTGTGGATCTGGATCAAGTTTGGAGGGCAAGGAGGTTTAGATTTCCAAGCCCCCCTAGAGGGCAGGGGAAGTGGTTTTATGGGCACAGAGTCCCAGGGCATTTAGTAGAGGGACTTGTTAGAGGCCAGTTTCTCTGCTGTAAGATGTTGGGAATGACTGGGCAAGGTTGGGGGTGACAGGCCCAGGATGGAGGCTACTTGAGTGTACAAGAGATCCTCTTTCCCTCTGGTGCCCCAGCTGGGACCGCAGCCAGAAGCGACGCAGACCCTCAGGGCAGCAAGGTGCCCTGAGGCAGGAGGAGAGCCAGCAGCCGCTGACAGACCTGTCCCCGGCCGGAGTCACTGTGCTGGGGGCCTTCGGGGACTCGCCTACCCCAACCCCTGACCATGAGGAGCCCCGAGGGGGACCCCGGCCTGGGATGCCCCACCCCAAGGGGGCTCCAGCCTTCCAGTTGAACCGGTGAGGGCAGGGGCAATGGGATGGGAGGGCACAGAGGGAAGGCGACCTAGGTCTTCAGAGCTGGGTTGGGGGTGCCCCATGGGGGGGTGACGAGGAGGCAGGCGTGGCTTCCCACAGCCCCTGACTCTTCTTCCCAGCCTGGTCCCGGGCCCTCCCAAGAGGGCTGGACCAGCTCCTCTCTGGAAGGAACCCTTCCTTCTCCCAGTCTCTCAGGATCTGTGTCCTATTCTCTGTTGCCCGTAACTCCAACTCTGCCCTCTTTGGTTTTTTTCTCATGCCACCTTGTCTAAGACAACTCTGCCCTCTTAACCTTGATTCCCCTCTTTGTCTTGAACTTCCCCTTCTATTCTGGCCTACCCCTTGGTTCCTGACTGTGCCCTTTCCCTCTTCCTCTCAGGATTCCCCTGGTGAATCTGTGATGCCCCCCAATGTTGGGGTGCAGCCAAGCAGGAGGCCAAGGGGCCGGCACAGCCCCCATCCCACTGAGGGTGGGGCAGCTGTGGGGAGCTGGGGCCACAGGGGCTCCTGGCTCCTACCCTTGCACACCACCCCGGAAGGCTCCCTGGCCCTATGGGCAATCCTATCTGCTCGCCCTCCTGCAGGTGGGGGCCTCACATATTTGTGACTTCGGGTCCCTGTCCCCACCCTTGCGCACTCACATGAAAGCCTTGCACACTCACCTTCACCGTCACAGGCCATTGCACACGCTCCTGCACCCTCTCCCGGTCCACACCGCTCCGCTCAGCTGACTCTCACGTTCTCCCTGTCGTCTCACATTTGCACTCTCCTTCCCACATTCCGTGCTCAGCTCAGTCACTCAGTAGTCAGTGTTTCCCGCACTTTACCTCTCATGTGCATTTCCCGGCCTGATGTTGTGGTGTTGTGTGGCGTGCTCACTCTCTCCCTCATGAACACCCACTCACCTCGTTTCCGCAGCCCCTGCATGCGGCTCCCGAGGTGGGTGGGAGGTGAGCTGGGGGCTCCTCGTGCCCTCACCTGTCATGGTCCTGTGCCATTCCACACCATGTATTTCTGTCTCCAAGGGCGCCGGCATCACCCTGAGGGCTCCCCCATGGGAATGGGGGTAGTGAGGCCCCAGACTTCACCCTTACCCCACTGCTAAAATCTGTTTTCTGAGATGGGTTTTGGGGAGTCACCTGCTGCACTACATGAGAAAGGGACTCCCATTTGCCCTTCCCTTTCTCCTCTAGTCCGTTTTGTCTTGTCTGTCCTGGCTGTCTGTGTGTGTGCCATTCTCCGGACTTCAGAGCCCCCCTGAGCCAGTCCTCCCCAGCCTCCCTTCAGGCCTCCCTAACTCTACCTAGGCTGCCAGGGACTGGAGTCAGCTGGTTCAAGGCCATCCGGAGCTCTGCCTCCAAATCCACCCCTTCCCTTCCCAGACTCCCTCCTGTCCCCTCCTTTTCCCTTCTTCCTTCCACACCTTCCTTTTGCCTCCCTGCCCTTTTCCCTCCTCAGGTTCTTCCCTACTTCTCACTGGCTTTTCCACCTTCCTTCTTGCCCTCTTCCCTGGCTCCTATGCTGTGATATATATTTTTGTATTATCTCTTTCTTCTTCTTGTGGTGATCATCTTGAATTACTGTGGGATGTAAGTTTCAAAATTTTCAAATAAAGCCTTTGCAAGATACTCAAGTCCCCTGGTTCTGCCTTCTGACCCCTGTAGAGAGGAGGAGACGGGGTGGGCAGCCAGTAAGAGGTACAGGATGAGGTGGGGACCCCCTCCAGACCTAAGTCACCTGCCCTCCTCTGACCTGGAGCTGGGGGCCAATTGGGGCTTTAACTTGGGACAAAATGGAAGGGAGCAGTCCTGATGAGGAGCAGTGGTACAAGAGAGAAACTAGAATAGAAATTGTGGCTCACTTGTTCCTTGCCAAGGAGGGTCAAGAGAGATCCTAAGAAGGGAGACAGTAGAAAAGGAAAATTACATAGAAGGATAGGAAGTGGAGCGAGGAGGAAGAGAGAGCTGGTAAGAGTCAGTGGGAGAAGGGGGAAAGCAGAAGAGAAAAATGGAGCAATGGAGAAAAGATGAGAGGGAGCCATCTGAAAGAAGCTGCCCTGCTTGGTTTATTTTCAGCCTTGCTCCCTAACCTGCCCCCACCCACAGCTGTCCCCCAAAAGCTGAGCAGAATCAGAAGCCCTGTGGTTAACTCATTAGCTTTCCCCACTCTGCCCTCTCTGAGAGAGGCACTGCAGGAGTGTGGGGGCAGGATCAAGGGGTGTGTTTGGGGAGGGAATGCAGACTGCCCAGCTGGGATCAGTCACCTCTGAGTCCCCAGTTCTAGGTTTGGCTCTTGAAACAGCCCTGTGAAAACCCACACATCAGCCTCTCAGCTGTTGCTAGGCTCTATTTCCATGGTAACCACCCAGGTCCCATCTCTCCCCCCTCCCCCAATCTGTGCCCCACTTGCTCCCTGGAAATGGGGTGGCCCCAGGCAGGATAGGGATGATGTAGTGTGCAAAGGGGGGTGCCCAGGCTGCCCTAGACTGTATATGCCCCTATACGTTTATCTTTCAAGCTAGGATAGGAATGTCTGTGTGTTGGTGTGTTGGGAGCTTTACTGTGAGCTGAGGGAAGTGTGGCTGAGCCTGTGCAGCACATAACGGTGAGTGCCAGGAGGAGGCAGCGTATTTCTCAGGACTAGAGCAGTGTGTGCATTCAGGGCGTCAGACTCCCTAAGAAAAGGACTGCTACAGAGGAAAGATGCAGAGCGGGGCCAAGGATTGATGAACCAACTCAAAGCAGAGGTGCCAGGCAAATAAGCTGCTGAGGAGTCAACTCACTGGGACATGAAGAGATTCCAGCAGGCAGCTGATGGGAGGGAGCGGGCTGGATGGAACCTGAGGGTACAGGATGAGGTGTGGACAGCAGACGCTCTGGGCCGGAAGGGAAGCATCCAGATCCAAGGAGGGTGGGAGAGGAAGCTTCATTAACCTTCCCTTCCTTCCCGGCAGGAATCTAGTCCTTGTCAGCTGAGGGTGGGGAGAAGAGAGAAGCATTGGCACAGAAGGCGAAGGAGCTCAAGTGCCAGAGAGCACACTGGGCTCTCACCTTCAGCAAGGATCTCTCCTCAGAGGGACAGTGTGACCCGTGGCTCATCCATATGCAGAAGGCACACATGAAGGCCCCTAATGAAGAGGGAATTAATCACTGCCTGATTAGACTGCCGTTTCTGTAAATTTAAATAAATTAAAATACACCAGCAAGATACTGGAAATCTTCACCTGTTCCCTCTCCTTAAATGTCCTCCTTTCCCCATGGAAAGTCAGATGGCAGGAAAGATAGAGAAGGAAGGAGACCATCCCAAGCTCTGAGCTGTATTAAAAGAATCCTCCCAAACGATATTGCACTGTCATGTTAGCCATGAAGAGTCATGAGGCTCTTTTCTCTCTCCTGTAGTTGAAACAGAGACTGTGGGGCTTTGGGAGGTCCTCAGAAGGCTGCAGCAGAGTCACTAACCAAGAACAAAACAATGGCCATGCTGCCCTTTTGGGAACTGGAAGGTTCTTTGAGGTCACATATCACAGGCACCACTGGAACCAGCATCTCATACCACCATCCTTTCTTCGCCTCCTGAGCTGTGCATCAAATGACTCAGCCAGGCTTCTCTTAGCATTTTTCTGGAATGCTTGCCATTGTGGCTCAGACCAAACCAGGGAATGGGGAAGCCCCCAGGAGGAGGGAGGGATCTCCCAGGCACAGCTCAGGGTGTGGAAGTGATTCAAGATGGAAACAGCATGCCAGCTGGAGAACCCCAGGCTAAAATTAACAGCCCTCCTCCCCTACGCCCCACATTTATTGTTCTAAAGCTTTTTCCTAAGGAGTTCAGAATACTTGAAACTTGCTGCTTCTTTTTCTTTTTTGAGACAGAGTTTTGCCCTTGTTGCCCAGGCTGGAGTGCAATGACGTGATCACAACTCACCATAACCTCCGCCTCTCAGGTTCAAGTGATGCTCCTGCCTCAGCCTCCCAAGTAGATGGGAAACTTGCTTCTTATAGCAAAGGCAGGAACAGGGCTGACAGAGATACTGAGGCCCAGGAAGTGCTCAGTTAATGTAAATAGGAAAAGAACAGGAGGAGAACGAGGAGGTACAGTAATTACTACTATTTCTTGTTCCCACCTTTTAATACCAGCCCCTGATGTCAAGGCTTCTTGAATCCGCAATCTCTAATCCACACAGCACTAGGTCTGGTCGCATCTGAGCCCTTAAGATCCTAATTCTGCCAACTGTTGCTACTCAGTCAACAGAGATTGGGTGCTGAGCCCAAAAATGTGATAAAGGTAACAGACACTTAAAGATACAAACTACAATTACAAAGAGAGGCATCATCTATTTAAATATTTAAAGGTGTACTTTGTTACCTTCCTGCTTTGACCTTGTGGGGAAAAAATAACTTAAACCTTCAGAGGCTTATTTTCATTATCTGTAAAATGGACATTGTAATTATTTCTGTTAAAGTTATTTTTCGTCTGGCACGTTGGCTCACACCTGTAATCCCAGCACTTTGGGAGGCTGAGGCAGGCAGATCATGAGGTCAGGAGTTCGAGACCAGCCTTGCCAACATGGTGAAACCCCATCTCTACTAAAGACACAAAAAAATTAGCCAGGCCTGGTGGCGGGTGCCTGTAATCCCAGCTACTCAGGAGGCTGAGGCAGGAGAATGGGTTGAACCCACAAGATGGAGGTTGCAGTGAGCCAAGATCACACCCAATGCACTCCAGCCTAGGCGACAGGGCGAGACTCCATCTCAAAAAAAGAGTTATTTTTCTCAGCAAAGGGCTCTTACCGCTAGTAGGAGATACCTCAGTTCTGCTCAGAGCTGGACCCAGAGGGATTCTGGCCAGGTCACGGTGCACGCTTTTAATAGCATTCATTTATTCAAACAACATATATTTATTCAGCATTTACTATGTGCTCAGCAAAGCAGCGTATTTTCTTCCCTGAGGAGCTGACAATCTTGCTGGGGAATCACATGTAGGAAATAAAATATCAATAAAAGGTATGCATTAAATGCTGTAAGAATGCAAAGGGACCATTACAGGTCAGAGCAATCAAGGAAGGTTTCCTGAAAGGGTTCTTATTAGGTGTTCATAATGAACCAAACTTATACAACAGGAATTTACAAACCACTTAAGTGCCAGGATATGAGGATTCAGCAATGAACAATTCAGTCCTCGCTGTCAGTATTTTAGTGGGAAGAGGTGAACAGCAAACAATGTATCAGGTAGTAATGAGTGCTATATTTGAAAGTAAAACAGGGTAAGGCGATAGATATGTGAGTATGGGCAACAAGAAGAGACGAAAGTAAAAAGAGTAAGGGATGTGTCAAGAGAGGCAGATTTTGATGGCTGGGAGAGGTTGTAACCCTGAGCCTAAGCAGAAACCTCAGAAAAACATGGACACGTCCTGGTCCATTCTCGCATATTCAAAGCACTAAGACATTCTTGGGGGTATCAGAAAAAATAATGGTCACTTCCTCTATCAGCTTATTCCACCCAGAGGAAAGAGAAACGGGGTCCCAGCAGCTGAAGAGCCTACACCTCCTCTCCTACCTTGATGCATAATTCATGAACCTGTCGCGTTTCCACCCTCCCACTTCCCCAGAAGTCCCTTCCGGAAGCCCCGGGCGGCAGCCCTCCGGTTCAGCTTTTGCCCTTAGCAGAGCCCGCCTTCACTTCCGCCGTGGCGTCACATCCACCGCGGGTTTTACCCGCGTCGCTGGGCAGAAGCTACTTCCGCCCCGAGTTATCATAACTTCTGCCCTGAAAAATCCCGCAGCGCTAGCGGCGCCGGATGTGTTCCAGGCACTCCCGGAAGTGACTCGACTTTTGCACTCCCCTCTTTCTCCATTGGCGCCCCCCCAACATTGCTATTTCCCTCCCTCCCCCCTTTTCGTTTCCGGCTCTCCCGCCTTCTCTCCGCAGAGCTCTTCTCTGAGTCTGTGGGGGGGAGGGAGGGAGGGGGGCGTGGAGGAATTGGGGTTCGCGGGAGCAAGAACTGCAGCACCACTTCCGGGTGAGTGCAAGGGGAGGGAGGGAGGCAAGGAGGGGGCCCACCCACTGCCTCGCGCCCCCGCCCTGCGGGTGTCTCGCGCGCGTTCCGTGCGTGTGAGTGTGTGGGTCTGTCTCGCGCCAGAAGTGCGTGCCCGCGCCGTACGCCTTGCGCTCTCCCCCCTCCCTCGCCCCCTTTTGGTCCTCCCACCCCACTCGGCTCCCTCCTTTCCCAGCAAACGCCGCCCCACCCGCGCTCCGGCTCAGGCTCTGGCGCCGCCGCAGCCGTCGCCGCCGGGTGAGTCTCGCGCCGCTGCAGCCGGCGCGCGCCGAGCTCCCTGCTCCTCCCCCCTCCCCTTTTCCTTAGCGGACGGGGAGGGGGGTCCACGATGTGACTGTATGTGTCCGTCCCGGAACCGGAAGTGGTTATGGAGGAGCGGGCGATGGGAAGGAATGGGGGGGTTTAGGGGGCGGGTGCCTGTCTGGTGGGTGGCAGAGTTCAGCTCCCTGGAGGGGAATGAGGGACGTCCCAAGGAAGGGTCTTTGAGAAAGGGGTAGGGGGCGACATCAGGAGAAAGCTCCCAGGAACTGTCTCAGGGGAGCGAAGGTTTTGGGGGGACAGCTGGGGTCTCCAGAGATAGACCACTGTGCAGACTGAGGGAGGTACTTCTTGGCACAAGGCCTTGGGTAGGCAGGGGGCGAAGTCCTCGAAGAAGTGGGGGGAAGGCTAGAGGAAGTGGCTGGGCCTGAACTGGCACAGTGCCTGACACAAGGGCTTGTGCATCCCCCAGCCCTCAGCTTTGCCTTCTGAAGCCACTCCTCAGAGGCAGAGACCCTCCTCCTCTTCCACCTCTCCTGTTCCCTGAACCCTGGTTACCTGTGGCCTGGGAACGAACAAGGACCAGTCTCTGAGCCTAGGAGTGGAACCCAAACGCTGGTGATAGAGTTTGTCTTAGTTTCTAGGAATTGGATTTATTTCCCTCGTATCCACGTAGAGGGTGGCACTAGACTCCTGTTATTATATCCACTAGTCTTTGAATTGCTGGTTGGGGGGGTCTGCCTGCTTTCCAGACTGACCGCTGACAGTCAGAGAATTCCTGAGGTCCTCCACAGTTCTCTGGTGGCTGCACCCTGCCTGGCCCCTGTAACCTAGACAATTTGTTTACAGAAAGTTCAGGAGCCCTGGAAAGGAGAAGGAATAAGACGGCAGGAGGAAGAGAGAGAGAGGGTAAGATAATTTAAGGGTTAATGGCTTTTCTGGTTTTGGGGGAGAAGGGGGTCACAACTAAATGGGGCATGTGTGTGTGTGTCTGTGTGTGTTTTCACAATGTAATAGAATACTTAAAGTAATAGCAATTGTAATGATGAAGTTTGGTATGGGAGAAAATATCAGCTTTTTTCTATTATCTCTTGAGGGTCCCCAGAAAGTTTTTGTGTAAAAAGTTAGTGCTAAACCCCATCAGTTTCCATTCCCACTAATGCTCATCAGGAATGAAATGTGAAATGCTCAGGTGAAGCCACTGAATAGTGTTGCCTTGTGTCCAAAGGAGAAATTCTTATTCTGCTTTGGGACACAAAGACCCTAAGTGCGAATATAGTCCTTATGGCATTGCTTTCCTGTATCTGGAACAAGCAGGGCCGAGTTTAGAATGGAGTTCCTATTCTGAATATTTCAGTGGAGTGTTAGAAGTGGATCTGTGGAGTGATTAGAATGTGTGACACAGGGTTATTTGAAATTGGTGTGGCAGTATGAAATTTTCAGGGGAAAAAAAACTGCTTCATGGGTAGTTTGGAGTGAAGTGGATAAAACTGTATGGAGTAGACTCTAGAAGTCAATGTGGAAGAGTTTTGGAAGAGCTTCACCATATCTGCCTAAAAGAGTTTGCATTCAGAGCTTATCATCCCAGAGGTATGTTTTTCTTTTTGTTTTTTTTTTTTGGAGACGGAGTTTCGCTCTTGTTACCCAGGCTGGAGTGCAATGGCGCGATCTTGGCTCACCGCAACCTCCGCCTCCTGGGTTCAGGCAATTCTCCTGCCTCAGCCTCCTGAGTCGCTGGGATTACAGGCACACGCCA
>NW_016107502.1:1928988-1935823 GCF_001604975.1 Cebus imitator
TTTGTAGTTTTAGTAGAGACGGGGTTTCACCATGTTGACCAGGATGGTCTCGATCCCTTGACCTCGTGATCCACCCGCCTTGGCCTCCCAAAGTGCTGGGATTACAAGCGTGAGCCACCGCGCCCGGCCTTTTTTTTTTTTTTGAGGTGAGTCTCCCTCTTGTCGCCTAGGCCGGAGTGCAGTGGTGCGATCTCCACAGCTCACTGCAACCTCAGCCTCCCAAGTAGCTGGGACTACAGGCACTTGTCATCACACCCGGCTAATTTTTTGTACTTTTAGTAGAGACGGCATTTCACTGTGCTAGCCAGGGTGGTCTCGATCTCCTGACTTTATGATCCACCTGCCTCAGCCTCCCAAAGTGCTGGGATTACAGGCATGAGCCACTGTGCCTGGCCCCCCGAGGTATCTTTTAAAAATCAGTTCCAGGACAGTTTATAAAATGCCTCATGGGTTTCTGAGCCAAGTTGTTGATGAAATATTGGGTACATATCTCTTCTTCTGCAGACTTATTTATTTTAGCCTCACATTCCCCAAATCCATCATTTATAGTGGAACAGACAAGGCAAGGAGAACCACAGCGCTGTCCCTCCCATGGGATGCAGGGTAAAGTGGTCCAGTGGTACCCGGGGTAGAAGCTGTTGGCCCAGGTTGCCAGCTGTGGGGTGGTAGCAGTCCTGTTTAGTCTGTTTGTGTATGGTGTAATGATGTTTCCCAGTAACATTGGGGTGCATTTGTTTGGAGTTACTTGTACTTGGAAGAGTCTGTGGATAGTAGTAGGAATGCGTCACGTATCCTGCTGGGATGGCCCTTCTTGAATGTCTTTAGAACCTGAGAGAAAGATTTTGTTTCCTTACTGAGAAAAAAAAAACTTTCTGTGTTTCTTCAAGCCTTCAGTTAAGGTAGCCTTTCTGCAGTTGTGTGTTTTGGAATGGTTTCTCAACAGTGTCTAAGTTCTTTCTGTAGTTGAATTTAAGTTGATTTTTATTTTCCATCTTTTTTTTGTTGGTGGTGGTGCCACTTGTAGATGATTACTAAGCTGGAGGCTATAGATTTATTACTTTTGGGTAATTCCTTTTGTAATTATGTAGTTCTTATGTAATTTTCACTAATTGTTGCTAATAGTCCTCATCTTGTGGAAGTTTTTCTGTAACTCTTCCTTTTAGGAGCACTTGGGGCATTTTATCCTTTCTCTTTTTTGTGCTGCCTTTATCCCGTCACCATATGCCTTACAAACGTATTTGCAAAAGGCTTATCCTCTTCCATCCTCCATCCTAATAGAAACCTAGTAAAATAGTTCATTCATCCACTTAGATAGTTAAGAGTCATCCACTGATGTACAACCTAGAATTAGAATTCACAAATATTGGCCAGGCATAGTGGCTCACGCCTGTAATCCCAGCACTTTGGGAGGCTGGATCATCTGAGGTCAGGAGTTCAAGACCAGCCTGGCCAACATGGTGAAACCCCATCTCTACTAGAAATACAAAAATTAGCCAGGTGTGTTGGTAAGCGCCTGTAATCCCAGCTACTCGGGAGGCTGAGGCAGGAGAATTGCTTGAACCCAGGAGGTAGAGGTTGCAGTGAGCCAAGATCGTATCACTGCACTCCAGCCTGGGCAACAGAGTGAGACCCTGTCTCAAAAAAAAAAAAAAAAAAGAGAGAGAATTCACAAGTCTTGATTCCTAAGGCCATTCTCTAGCTACTGAACTGGGTGGGTATATTTCATGGTTTTCTAAGGATTGGTTGTGTTAAGGGAATGTTATTTTCTTGGGAAAAGAAAGTCATGCTTTATTTGAAAAAACAACAGTAAAAATCAATTAGTGGGTTCTGGGAAAGAAATGGTGGTCTTCACCTGTCTGCCAAAAACACCTGCTGGACTCCATGACACCTTTATCCCTGGATGGGGTAGCATTATGGAAGGATGTGGTCAGATAGACAAAGCTCTGGTCCAAGAGTTCAAGTCCTACTGTGTTTCATGGCTATTATTAATACTTGATAGTATCTGTCTTCTTTCTTTCTTTAAATTTATTTATTTATTTTGAGACGCAGTTTCAGTTTTGTTGCCCAGGCTGGAGTGCAATGGCACGATCTCGGGTCACTGCAACCTTGGCCTCCCAGGTTCAAGCGATTCTCCTGCCTCAGCCTCCCAAGTAGCTGAGATTACAGGCATGCACCACCATGCCCAGCAGATTTTGTATTTTTAGTAGAGACAGGGTTTCTCCATGTTGGTCAGGCTGGTCTCGAACTCCTGACCTCAGGTGATCTGCCTGCCTTAGCCTCCCAAAGTGCTGGGATTATAGGCATGAGCCACCGCGCCCGGCTTAGTGTTTCTCTTCTTTACCTCCTGAGTGCTTCTGAGATTTCTTTTGAGATTGGAGAAGGAACATGTTCCTTGAGTCTCTTGAGAGAAAATTACCCTCTGACTTAATTATAGTAAATCTCCCCCCCTTTTTTTTTTCTTGAGACTGAGGCTTGCTCTGTTTTCCAGGCCATAGTACAGTGACACAGCCTTGGCTCACTGTAACCCCCTCCTCCTGGTTCAAGCGATTCTCTTGTCTCAGCCTCCTGAGTAGCTGGGATTACAGGCACGTGCCACCACACCCACCTAATATTTTGTATTTTAGTGCCCAGGCCAGTCTTAAACGCCTGAGCTCAGGCAATCCACGTGCCTTGGCCTCCCACAGTGATAGGATTACAGGTGTGAGCCACCTCGCCCAGCAGTAAACCTCCCGTCTTATTTTTTTTTTCTTGAGATGGAATTTCGCTCTTGTTGCCTGGGCTGGAGTGAAATGGCGTGATCTCCACTCACCGCATCCTCTGCCTCCCGGTTTCAAGCAGTCCTCCCACTTGAGCCTCCCAAGTAGCTGGGACTACAGCTGTGAGCCAGCATGCCCGGCTACTTTTTAAACTTTTTATAGGCTGGGCGCAGTGGCTTGTGCCTGTAATCCCAGCAATTTGGGAGGCTGAGGTGGGCAGATCAGCTGAAGTCAGGAGTTGGAGACCAGCCTGACCAACATGGTAAAACCCTGCCTCTACTAAAAGTACAAAAATTAGCCAGACGTGATGGCGGGTGCCTGTAGTCCCAGTTACTTGGGAGGCTGAGGCAGGAGAATCACTTGAACCTGGGAGGCAGAGGTTGCAGTGAGCTGAGACTGTTCCACTGCACTCCAACCTGGGCAACAGAATGAGACTCTGTATCAAAAATAAATAAATAAAAATAAGTAAATATTTAAAAAAAATTTTGTAGCCTGGCTCGGTGGCACACACCTGTAATCCTAGCACTTTGGGAGGCCGAGGCAGGGGAATCACGAGGCTAATAGATCAAGACCATCCTAGCCAAATTGGTGAAATCCCGTTTCTACTGAAAACACAAAAATTAGCTGGGCGTGGTGGTACACGCCTGTGGTCTCAGCTACTCAGGATTCTGAGGCAGGAGAATCGTTTGAACCTGGGAGGTGGAGGTTGCAGTGAGCCAAGATTACACCACTGCACTCCAGCCTGGCAATAGAGCGAGACTTTGTCTCGAGAGAAAAAAAAAAATTGTAGAGATGTTTTAATTTTTCGTAGAGACAGGGTCTCCCTATTTTGCCCCAACTGTTCTCGAATTCCTGGGCTCAAGTGATCCTCCTGTCTTGGCCTCCCAAAGTGCTTTCTTTAAATATGTTGCCATAATCATTAAAACTGGCAAACTGTGTAGATATGAGTTTTTTGTGTAATATCCATGGGCTTCGTTGGGTTATAAGAATGTTGATATGTGCCTGCTTGGATGTGGGGATGGTTTGGAGAAATTTCCTCCACAAAAGATAGAGTAAGTGGTAAAACAGACAGTAAGCAGGTATCTGAGTAATCCGGCTCCAGAGCGCCCTGTTACACTACTCTGGGGGCGCCATTAACATTGTATTCCCACGATAGTTTTGATTCTTAGCTCTCCATGGATCTCATTTTAGGAGTACAGAGATAGAATAAACTGGGTATCCAAGTAAGTGGGACGGGCTTTTATTTATTTTCTTTGTAAAGTGTGGCCTCTTTATTCAGGCTCTATCATCCTAAAATCAGTTCTCTTGGTAGCTAAGTGAGGTTTCACAGAATATGACCTTGAACTGCATATCATTTTTGCTTTTATTAGAAACTTCAATTTTGAAAACATTTATTGAGAACTACCTGGAAAATATATAGTTAATTCCTGGAAATATTCTAAATTTTAATTCCTGGATCAAGCCAAACATCAGAAAGTGTGTACTGCAGTTACATGGTTTTGGTTCCTTGTAGAACACCTTTCCTTAACTTATTCTTTGATGCCTGGAGCCACATTCCTGCTTTGCTCTTTACTGTTGAACTCTCTGCCTCCAGTTTCCTCATTTTAAATGGAAATTACAGTACCTACCTCATTGTTGCAGGGACTAGATAATGTAATCGTTGTAAAGTGCTTGGAACACTACCTTTAACACAGTAAGTGCTTAATAAGTGTTGATGGTGGTGATGACATTGTCCACCTTTTTTTTTTTTTTTTTAAAGACAGAGCCTCGCTCTGTTGCTCAGGCTGGAGTGCAGTGATGCAATCTTGGCCCACTGCAACCTCCACCTCCTAGGTTCAAGCAATTCTTCTGTCTCAGCCTCCCGAGTAGCTGGGACTACAGGCGTGCACCACCATGCCAGGCTAATTTTTGTACTTTTAGTAGAGGTGGAATTTCATCATGTTGGCCAGGTTGGTCTTGAACTCCTGACCTTGTGATCCACCCACCTTGGACTCCCAAAGTGCTGGGATTACAGGTGTGAGCCACCATGCCCAGCCTCTTTCTTCCTATGTTTTCACATCCATAGTGCATTTACTTCTTTGATTTATTTATTTGTTTATTTATTTTTTGAGACAAGGTCTTTCTCTGTCAGCCAAGCTGGACTGTGGTGGTGCAATCTTGCCTCGGGGCACTCAGGTTATTCTCCTGCCCCAGCCTCCCAACTAGCTGGGACTAAAGGAATGTACCACCACACCTGGCTAATTTTTGTATTTTTAGTACAGTTGGGGTTTTTTGTTGTTTTTGTTGTTCGTTGTTGTTGTTTCTGAGACGGAGTCTTGCTCTGTCACCAGGCTGGAGTGCAGTGGCAAAATCTCAGCTCACTGCAACCTCAGACTCCCAAGTAGCTGGGACAACAGACATGTGCCACTATGCCTGGCTAATTTTTGTATTTTTAGTACAGTTGGGGTTTTTTGTTGTTTTTGTTGTTCGTTGTTGTTGTTTCTGAGACGGAGTCTTGCTCTGTCACCAGGCTGGAGTGCAGTGGCAAAATCTCAGCTCACTGCAACCTCAGACTCCCAAGTAGCTGGGACAACAGACATGTGCCACTATGCCTGGCTAATTTTTGTATTTTTAGTACAGTTGGGGTTTTTTGTTGTTTTTGTTGTTCGTTGTTGTTGTTTCTGAGACGGAGTCTTGCTCTGTCACCAGGCTGGAGTGCAGTGGCAAAATCTCAGCTCACTGCAACCTCAGACTCCCAAGTAGCTGGGACCACAGGCGCCTGCCACCACGCCTGGCTAATTTTTGTGTTTTTAGTAGAGACGGGGTTTCACCATGTTGGCCAGGATGGTCTCGATCTCTTGACCTCGTGATCCGCCCACCTCGGCTTTCCCAAAGTACTGGGATTACAGGCGTGAGCCACCGCGCCTGGTGAGATGGAGTTTTGCCATGTTGGCCAGGCTTGTCTTGAACTTTTGAGCTCAAGTGATCCACTCACCTTGCCCTCCTAAAGTGTTAGGATAACAGATGTGAGCCACCACGCCCAGCCAACTTCCTTGATTCTTTGGGGATAATTTTATATTGGACCTTTCATTTACCCTCTCTCCCTCGTAATTTTTAATCTTTTTTTTCTCTTTGAGACAGAGTCTTGCTCTGTTGCCCAGGCTACAGTGCAGTGGTGTGATCTTGGCTCACTGCAGCCTCCACCTCCCGGGTTCAATTCTCCTGCCTCAGCCTCCTGAGTAGCTGGGATTACAGGCATGTGCTACCATGCCCAGCTAAGTTTTGTATTTTTAGTAGACACGTGGCTTCACCATGTTGGCCAGGCTGGTCTCGAAGTGCTGACCTCAAGTGATCCACCTGCCTTGGCCTCCCAAAGTGCTGAGATAACAGGCGTGAGCCTTGGCACTCATTGCCTTCATCCTAATTCGCTACTTCATTCCCATCATTCATCACCACTCTTACCTTGTCTGTTTCATTTCTCTCCACTCGCCACTAGAAGATTAGACAGGGGGATTGTGGGTAAGACTTGAGCCCCAAGCATTGTTTGCAAAACCTACATGTAGGAAGTCCACTATTGTTCAATTCGTTAAATATGTGATTGTGTTTTAGGTGATAAAGTCGTATGTTGGGGATATTTATAAGATACAGATGTAAAAGATACGATTGCTGTTTCCCCAAAAGCTTGCTTGGCAAGGTTGGATTCTCTTACTGTGATCTGATTGTGTCTTGATTCTGTTGCCTGAAGAGAAGTGAGACCCCCATCTTTGTTTTGATTTTTGTTTTTCGTTTGTTTTTGAGACAGGGTTTTGCTCTGTTACTCAGGCTGGAGTGCAGTGGCGCAGTCTCAGCTGACTGCAACCTCTGCCTCTTGGGCTTAGATGACTCTCCTGCCTCATCCTCCCAAGTAGATGGGATTACATGCACCCGCTACCACGCCTGGCTAATTTTTGTATTTTTTGCAGAGATGGGGTTTCACCATGTTGCCCATGCTGGTGGACTCAAGCAATCTGTCCACCTTGGCTTCTCACGGTGCTGGAATTACAGATATGAGCCCCTGCAACTTGTGTGTTTTTTTTCTTGTTTCTTTTTTTTTTTTTTTT
>NW_016107502.1:1937323-1946213 GCF_001604975.1 Cebus imitator
ACGAGGTTTCACCATGTTGACCAGGATGGTCTCGATCTCTTGACCTCGTGATCCACCCGCCTCGGCCTCCCAAAGTGCTGGGATTACAGGCTTGAGCCACCGCGCCCGGCCGTGATGTTTTATATGAAAGGATAAGGAACAGGATTATGTTAGAGTGACTTCCAACTTCAGTGCCTTTGTCGAAGATCCTTCCTTGTTTCCTTAGTCAAAACCCAAGTTTCTCTGCCCGGCCACCCTTTAGCTCTCAGTATCTCTGGTGTTTGCTTCCAGCGTATCTTCAGTGGGTCTAACTTGCCTGTCATGGGTCTTCCCCACCTGAACCTTGGTTGTGCTTTGCTCAGGGTAGCAGCCTGGTAATACTGTTTATTTTTTTGTTCCTTATGTCCCCATTTCAACAGTCTCACACATTCTTCTTATTTGCCTTTTGTGGGGTTCTGTCTTTCCTGATCCAGGATTTTGGGAAGCTACTCTTGACTAACATACTGCCAATTAAACCTTGCTAGAAGAAGTGATCAGTATGTGAAACTGGGTGGTGGGATGCCTGTGTTCTGTACCCGTCTGTTACTTGTTGACATGATTCTGAGGGGTTGCTTTTCTTGCTCCTTATTTCTCACAGTTTTTGTTTTGTTTTGTTTTTGAGATGGAGTTTCACTCTTGTTGCCCAGGCAATGGTGCGATCTTGGCTCACTGCAACCCCCGCCTCCTGGGTTCAAGCAGTTCTCCTGCCCCAGCCTCCCAAGTAGCTGGGATTACAGGAGCGCACCACCATTTCCAGCTAAGTTTTGTATTTTTAGTAGAGACAGGGTTTCACCATGTTGACTGGGCTGGGCTTGAACTCCTGACCTCAGATGATCCACTTGCCTCAGCCTCCCAAAATGTTGGTATTATAGGCGTGAGCCACCGGGCCTGGTCACAAAGTTTTAAGCTTAATTATCCACATACAGAGAATTTGAACTCTTAGAAGCACAGTTGTTTTTGTTGTTGTTGTTGTAGTTTTTGTTTTTGAGGGGGAGTCTCACTTTGTTGCCCATGCTGGAGTGCAGTGGCATGATATTGGCTCACTGCAACCTCTACCTCCCGAGTTCAAGCAGTTCTCCTGCCTCAGCCACCTGAGTAGCTGGGATTACAGGCATGCGCCACCACACCCAGCTATTTTTTTCTATTTTTAGTAGAGATGGGATTTCCTCCTGTTAGCCAAGCTGGTCTCGAACTCCTAACCTCAGGGGATCTGCCTGCCTTGGCCTTCCAAAATGCTAGGATTACAGGCATGAGCCACCACGCCTAGCCTTTTATTTTTTTTTTTTTGAGATGGAGTTTTGCTCTTGTCACCCAGGCAGAGTGCAATGGCACGATCTCAGCTCACTGCAACCTCCACCTCCCAGGTTTAAGCACTTCTGCCTCAACCTCCCGAGTAACTGGGACTACAGGTGTGCGCCACTCTGCCCGAACAATTTTGTATTTTTAGTAGATGCAGGGTTTCACCGTGTTGAACAGGCTAGTCTTAACTCCTGACCTCAGGTGATCTACCCGCCTCTGCCTCCCAAAGTGCTGGGATTACAGGTGTGAGCCACTGCGCCCAATAGAAGCACAGTTTTTGAGAAATACAAAGCAGGAGTCTAGCACCATGTTTGTATTCTGGCCCACTACTACTGTGCCTATTCTGAATCCCTTTGGAAATCTGGGATACTACTGCTAGTGCCAGAACAGTTTTTTTTTTTAGATGGAGTTTTGCTCTTGTCACCCAGGCTGGAGTACTGTGGCATGATCTCAGCTCATCACAACCTCCGCCACTCGGGTTCAAGCGACTCTCCTTGCCTCAGCCTCCTGAGTAGCTGGAATTACAGGCATGCCCCACCATGCCCTGCTAATTTAGTATTTTTAGTAGAGACCGGGTTTCTCCATGTTGGTCAGGCTGATCTCGAACTTCTAGTCTCAGGTGATCTGCTCGCCTCGGCCTCCCAAAATAGTGAGATTACAGGCGTGAACCACCACACCCGGCCCCAGAACACTTTTTAAAACTGGTGATTCCTTGATTCTCACTGCTCAGTGCAGCATGTATGGTACTCAGTGTAGAACCATGGATGTTCTTAGACCTTGGTGGGATTGGTGGGGTGTGGTCTTCAGACAGTAGTTGGTACTCAAAATATGCTTTCATTCTGATTCTAGCCAATTTTCTTTTCTTTTTTTTTTTTAAGAGATGGAGTTTTGCTCTTGTTGCCCAGGCTGGAGTACAATGGATTGATCTCAGCTCACTGAAACCTCCACGTCCTGGGTTCAAGCAGTTCTCCTGCCTTAGCCTCCCAAATAGCTGGGATCACAGGCATGCGCCACCACACCCAGCTAATTTTGTAGTTTTAGTAGAGATAGGGTTTCACCATGCAGGTCAGTCTGGTCTTAAACTCCTGACCTCAAGTCATATACCTGCCTCAGCCTCCCAAAGTGCTGGGATTACAGGTATGAGTCACCGCGCCCAGTCTTCATTTTTTAATGTTCTTAGTCATTTTGTGTTCTGGCCTGGAACCTTTTCAAAATACATAGAACTGTAGATGTATCGGTTGGAATTCTTGAAATTTTTATTGGCTGGGCGTGGTGGTTCACACCTGTAATCCCAGCATTTTGAGAGGCCATGGTAGGCTGATCCTTTGAGCCTAGGCGTTCAAGACCAGCCTGGGCAACATGGAGAAACCCCGTCTCTACTTTAAAAAGAAAAAAGAAAATATTCTGGCATAATGGCTCATGCCTGTAGTCCCACCTATCTGGGAAGCTGAGGTGGGAGGATCACCTGAGCCCAGGAGGTTGAGGCTGCAGTGAGCTATGATTGTGCCACTACACTCTAGCCTGGGTGACAGAGTGAGACCCTGTCTCAAAAAAAGAAAAAAAAAATTTATTTCAAGGAAGATAGTTTAGTTTTAAAGAACAAGAAAAAGAGAAATAATAATAGGTACTGGTACCTGGCTATTTTCAAGTTGGTCAGTGATTTGTTTTTTGTGACCTTGGGTACATCCTCTTCCCTCTCATGACCTCAGTTTCTTTTTGCCAGCAAAGAAAAGTAGTATCAGTTCTTCTTTAGGGGGCATGAATAACATTGTGTGAGTAAATGCAATACGTGTAAGTTCTTTCACAGTCAATAAGTAGGATAGGGATACAGTGACAAGTGGCTCTGACCAAGGGACTAATGTGCTAGACACCAAGGTCTTAACTGCCAGTCACCAGCCGTGTGATCCAGTGCCAGAGGAGAGCAGGAACCCTTTGATCCCCCTTTTCCATTGCTTAGCTTTTTCAGAGTAATTCCTGAGTGTGATGTGTTCTCTTTTTAATTCAGGTAGAATGGAAGAATCTCACTTCAATTCTAACCCATACTTCTGGCCTTCTATCCCCACAGTCTCAGGACAGGTAAGTGGTGTTGCTTTCTTGCTCTCCCTAACTCTCAGTAATAAGTTCTGTGACTATGGAGACCGAAGGTACACTACGTGTTGTTTCACTGGGTCCTCCACCCCTGAGAATTATTTGGTGTTTCTGTCTTGGCTTCTCTCTAGAAGGCCAAAGGTATGAACTACTCATCCTTGATCCTGATGGAGGACAGACACTAAAATGTGCTCACGAGCAGGCAAAACAGTCTCTCAGTCTGAAGAGGGCACTCCCTTCCCCTTCCTTTTCTCTTAGATTGAGAACACAATGTTCATCAACAAGATGAAGGATCAGCTGTTGCCAGAAAAGGGCTGTGGGCTGGCTCCACCTCACTACCCCACCTTGCTGACAGTGCCTGCCTCAGTGTCCCTGCCCTCAGGCATCAGTATGGACACAGAGTCCAAGTCAGACCAGCTGACCCCACACAGCCAAGCGTCCGTTACCCAGAATATCACGGTGGTCCCTGTGCCGTCTACAGGACTGATGACTGCTGGTGAGCAACTCTGCTCTTCTCCAATCTGAGGTGTTGATCTTCCACGATCAGTACCCCAGGCTAGAGGGCTCCAAGGACATGGGGAGTGGGATATGTGTTTGATTACTCAATCAAATTTTTATTAAGTGCCTACTGTGTGCCTAGCAATGTGCTAGTCATTGTGGGGGATACAAAGAAGTAGAAGATGCGGTCCCCGCCTTTGAGGAGGTGACATTCTTTCCTTCTCTGAATCAAGGAGTCTCCTGTTCTCAGAGGTGGAGAAGAGAAGGGAGTCAATCAAGGGGTAAATCTCACTGTTACCAGGGGGGTGGGGACAAGGGTTAGGAGACCATTATTTTTCTACAGGGTTTGGGGTTTCCTATGTATTCTGGGTTGGGTGGGGGCGGTGAGGGGTTAATTAGACAATGATCTGGGGGAAATGAAATAGGATTAGGATCAGAACTGAACAACATGACGCCATCTCCCTTTTCTCCCAATCCTAGGTCCGGGTTTGGTAATCACGTCCCCCTCAGGCTCTCTTGTGACCACAGCATCATCAGCTCAGACCTTCCCCATTTCGGCTCCCATGATTGTCTCAGCTCTTCCCCCTGGCTCACAAGCCCTGCAGGTGGTCCCTGACCTCTCCAAGAAGGTAGCATCGACCCTAACTGAGGAAGGAGGCGGAGGTGGTGGTGGAGGTGGCAGTGTGGCTCCTAAGCCACCCCGGGGCCGGAAGAAGAAGCGGATGCTGGAATCAGGGCTGCCTGAGATGAATGACCCTTATGTCCTCTCCCCTGAGGATGATGATGACCATCAGAAAGACGGCAAGACCTACAGGTAAGACTCAGAGCCAGAGGCAGGATGGGGCGACGATCCCTGGCTTGGTGATTCACCCTCTACCCTCATTGGGTTCTGCCCCAGTCAGGCGCTACGCTCTGACAGCTTCCCAGCTCTGAGCCACTTGCATGTCAGGTGTCCCATCATAGGACAGGAGACAGAGCTGCTAGCATCTTGTTAGGATGCAAAGACCATTTCACCCTTTCCTTTGTTTAACCCTTGTTTTGGGGGCCATTAGCACTGACCTATTTTTTAGTAACAAAGTAAAATTTCTTTCCTGTAATAAGGCTTTATGCTGGATATGAGACTCCATCTGGAACTCCTTTTTGCCTTTTACATATTCCATTCCTATTTTTCTTTTTCTTTTGTTTTTTTTTTAAGAGACAGAGTCTCACTCTGTTACCAGGCTGGAGTGCAATGGTGCAATCTAGGCTCCACCTAGATTGAAACCTCTGCCTCACGTGTTCAAGCAGTTCTCCTGCCTCAGCCTCCCGAGTAGCTGGGATTACAGGCACTCACCACCATGCCCAGCTAATTTTTTTGTATTTTTAGTATACACGGGGTTTCACCGTCTTGGCCAAGCTGGTCTTGAACTCCTGACCTCGTGATCCACCCGTCTCGGCCTCCCAAAGTGCTGGGATTACAGGTGTGAGCCACCACGCCCAGCCTCCATTCCTATTTTTCTAAGAAACCTTTCTGGTAAACACCTAACCTATGTGCCATCCACCAGTTCCTGAGCCATATTTGAACACCTAGCCTGCCTGACCCTGCATGGTTGGGATGATGGGAGGGGCCTTCATAAGAAGGTAGGAGGAATAGAATGCCTCCCCTTTGGAATATATACTTATAGAATGACTGGCTCACTTTCTAATTTGTGAAAGTCATTTTGATTCTCTGCTTCCTCTAAGTTCCCCTTTACCAAAAAGCATTATATGCATATATGCATGTGCTACCGTACAAAAATAATCGCATAAATAAACTCTCTGCCCCTTGAAAATTGAACGTCGTTTAATCCCTTTGAGAGCTGTCATAGGCCCTAGTGGGTTTGGGGAGTTTGGTAGCACTGTATAGAATGGGATAGCTACTGTCACAGCTTTGATACAGACAGGGGCAGATGTGCATGGCTGGGATCCTGGGTCTGTCCTTAGTTCCTTAGTGTACCCAGATGGGCAATGTTGTTCCCATTTTAGGAGCGAAGGGAACTGCGGCACAGGAAATGGACAGAGCCTTGGGCTCATGGATTCAGTTCCCGGCTCCACCACGAACTTGCTGTGTGACCCTGGGCAAGTCCTTTTTCCCCTCTCTGGGCCTCAGTTTCCTCATCTATAAAATGGGGATAATTCTGTTTATGCCTCCCATGTCATCCCATTTGTTGGAAGTATATATCAGATAAGATTCGAAATGTTGGGAACTTCAAAAGAAAATTAAAAAATAGTTATTTAGCATTTATTTTTATTTGTGTTGTATGGTTCTGTGGAGAGTAGCCTGCAGAGTGTTTAAATCGCTCTTAGTAAGTGCAAATGAGAAGAGTGTTGCTATGCAGAATTGAGCACTACGGAATTCCAGCTCATATTCCAAAAGCTCATTGCAGCTTTATTATTACAGATGTACCCCACTTTATACAATAAAAGTGTTCCTGGAAAATGTTTCCATCATATCATATTATAAAGGTACCTGACAAGTTTGATTCATTTAAAGGCATTCTCTAATTAGATATCATTTCACAAAATTAAAATCCCTTTTAAATCATTGTATAGAAATCGGGATTCTTATGTGTTTGTTTCAAGTGAGGCCTTTGTGACATGGAGATACATCTATATAAAATTTGTTGTAGAAGTAGTGGGAGGATCCTTTAACGTCCTATAGAGCCCTTCTAATGGATCAAGTTCCTCTCATTCCGCCCTTTCTTCACTGGGACCCAGGTTAAAGCTATCCCTGGACTTTCCAAACTGTGTATATTAAAAGAAATGTGAGCCGGGCACGGTGGCTCACGCCTGTAATCCCAGCACTTTGGGAGGCCGAGACGGGTGGATCACGAGGTCAAGAGATCAAGACCATCCTGGTCAACATGGTGAAACCCCGTCTCTACTAAAAATACAAAAAATAAGCTGGGCATGGTGGCATATGCCTGTAATCCCAGCTACACTCAGGAGGCTGAGGCAGGAGAATTGCATGAACCCAGGAGGTGGAGGTTGCGGTGAGCCAAGATCGCGCCATTGCACTCCAGCCTGGGCAATAAGAGCAAAACTCCGTCTCAAAAAAAAAAGAAATGTGAATATATAGTTGGAAGAAAGCCTCATAGGACTTTGCATACATTCAGTATTTTTGGAATTCCTGAATGACCCTCCACCCAGGTAACTAAAAAGAACTCTGAAATTGACGGGAGACTAATTGTATTCTAGGTAAACAGAATTTCTTTAAAAACTCAGAACTCTGACATTCCAAGGAAATTTTTTTTTTTTTTTAATTACTAAGACAAACTCTTGCTCTGTCGCCCAGGCTGGAGTGCAGTGGCATGATCTCGACTCACTGCAACCTCTACCACCCGGGTTCTAGAAATTCTCGTGCTTCAGCCTCCCAAGTAGCTGAGACTACAGGTGCGTGCCACCGTGCCCAGCTAATTTTTTTGTATTTTTAGTAGAGACAGGGTTTTACCATGTTGACCAGGCTGGTCTCAAACTCCTGACCTCAGGTAATCGCCTGCCTCGGCTTCCCAAAGTGCTGGGATTACAGGCATGAGCCACCACACCTGGCAAAAGAAATCTTTTAAAATCACAATTAATTTCTATTTTGATGTATGTTGAGTCAGCCATATCCATTCCATGGGTCAGTAGCATTTCACTGGGTATTGGGGGAATTGGGTTCTGGTACTCTGGGCAAGTCAACATATCTCCCACTCTTTGTTCCCATACATAAAATGGGAAGATCAGCCATGCCTTCATCTATCTTGTAGAAATGTTTTGAGGGAAAATCAGAATATTTGAAATTGTTTTGAGCATTTTAGGAAAAATGGATGATAATTCAAAGTGGTCATTGTAATCAGGGCCATTGCATTGCATGCTTCCAGGGGGCCCCATTCTCATTGTGCTGGATGTGAATAGTGCCCCTGGAGGAATGCACCCAGTGATATGGATGCTGGCTTTTCTATCCCATGCTGACTGCCACAAGACTCCTAAATTAAATTTCCTTTTTTTTTTTTTTTTTTTTTGAGGCAGAGTCCCACCCTGTCGCCCAGGCTGGAGTACAGTGGCACCATCTCGGCTCATTGCAACCTCTGCCTCCTGGGTTCAAATTATTCTCCTGCCCCAGCTTCCCTGGTAGCTGGGACTACAGGCATGTGCCACCACACCTGGCTAATTTTTTGTATTTTTAGTACAGACAGGGTTTCACTGTGTTAGCCAGGATGATCTTGATCTCCTAACCTCGTGATCCACCCGCCTCGGCCTCCCAAAGTGCTGGAATTACAGACGTGAGCCACCAGGCCTGGCCAAAATTAAATTTCTTTCCAGCCACCTAGCACCTTGCATTAAAGGACTCTCACTCTCAATCTTACTTGGTTTCATAGGATTTTTGAGTTGGAAATATTTTAATGATCTTGGTCAGTCCCTTCCTGGTAGATGATTATAACCTCTGCTTGAATACCTCTGGCGTTAGGAATCTTAAAGTAGGCTGGCATCATGAATATCTGCCCTTGGCAAATTACTTACTTTCTGAGTCTTTGTGTTCCTTTCTGTAAAACATGGATAAGACTTGCCAGGTTGTGAGGAGTAGAAACAATGTGTCTGAAGTGCCTAACCTAGTGCCTGGCACTGTCAGGCATAACAACAAATGGCACCTATTATTGTCATCATCATCATGATACCTAGTATCTTCTGAGATTGCTCATTCCCTTGCCAGCACATTATAAATGAATTTAAGTTTTGCAAGTTTTCTTATTGGAAACTTTAAGTGGGTTATTTATTTATTTTTATTAACATTAATGTTGCCGGGCGCGGTGGCTCACGCCTGTAATCCCAGCACTTTGGGAGGCCGAGGCGGGTGGATCACGAGGTCAAGAGATCGAGACCATCCTGGTCAACATGGTGAAACCCCGTCTCTACTAAAAATACAAAAAATTAGGTGGGCATGGTGGCGCGTGCCTGTAATCCCAGCTACTCAGGAGGCTGAGGCAGG
>NW_016107502.1:1946301-1957151 GCF_001604975.1 Cebus imitator
AAAAAAAAAAAAAAAAAAAAAATTAATGTTAAGGGCAGAATTGTGCGTTGAACACTCACATACACAAATTGATGAGATTTTTATTTGAGTTAAAATAAATCTGTTATTCTACCTACCTGAGAAATTGTAGCATCAAGAGAAATTAGTTTGCAACTTAGTACAGTTGCCCTCAAGTGACAGTGTGTCCAGCTTCTAACCTCAGTCTTAGTGAGATAGTAGTAGGAGCTCATCCATCAGCACTGATGCTTAACATGAATGCAGTTTTATTACTGAAGAATACTTGGCTTACCTTTGACTAGGTGTTTTGCTGGCCCTTCTGGGGGCAGAAATTTATCTGTCCATTTTACAGACCAGAAAATTGAGGTCTAGATTAATGAGCTAGCTTGTAACTAAACTCTGAGTAGAGCCCAGGCATCCTGATTCCCACTGGCTGTGTCCTTTGGATTATGCTCACTATTAACAGAGCTCCCCCTCTCTCCTGACAAGATTGGGCATCTCAGACAACTGCCACGGATTGATAAGCTGGTAACTAAAAAATTCTCCTGAGATGAAAAAAGTGCAGAAATCATCACCCCACACCATCTCAAGCCTCTCTTAGATAAGTTAGGGAGAACCCAAAGAAGAGGGACTTGTGCTAATTGCCTGGCTTCCAGACCATTGCCTTTTCTACTGGCTTACATTTTCACTGGTGAATTGTTTATGAAAACGATAGATAGCTTTTACCCAGTAAAGTCTGAATAGTTGTGGCTTAACTTGCTCAGAGGCCTCCTTATCTGATATTGGTGGACAATACCAGAGTGGAAACAATTATCAACTTGGGATGAGTGAAAGTACGATCAGGTGCTATTGATGTCAACCCAGAGTGCTGACACTGGCTGTGTGTGCTAGGGAAGAGGAGAGGTTTAGCATGGAAGATAGGTGTTTTGTAAACATTTTTCTCCCATATGCTTGAGGGATGGCATCCTCCCCTAGCAGCTACACCTTGGTCATTGCAAAAGTGGTTGTCACTTGATTGTCACAGGGCTGTGGTCGGGGGATTTGTAGATGATGTATGGAACATCAGATAAGAGGGTGGAGAGCAGACATACATGGTTTGGAAAAGCCCCTCCAAATAATTCTGATATTTCCCCACCCCCATCCCTCTAGAAATTGCTGCCAAAAAGGAAGTAGGGAAAAATCTGAGGGAAGAAAATTATCTGTGGAGACAGGAGAGTATGAAGTTAGTTGTTCCTCATTACTGTTTAGGAGTCTTGAGGAACACAGAGGGATGTACTTCATCCCTGGGAACATTAGGGAAAGGAATTCCTTAAATGTTTGAAATCAAGCTGTAGGCAGAGGGAAAACAGGCTAACTGATATTCCTGGCCCACTGAAATTCACATCTGCCCAGAGTTCATACTGTTTTTCGGTTTTACCTGGTTGAGTTCTTATTTTTGCACATTGAGGCAGTCCAGTCATTCAGCAAACGTTTATTGAATATTTATAATGTGTTATGCACCACGTTAGAAGATAGGCCATAAAGGTGAATACGTAGAACTCTACTCTCAAGTTGGAGTAGGAGAGAGCTCAGATAGGTGGGCTTCTCTTGGAAGTTGAGGGGAGGGTTCAGCCATACCCTCTTGGTCAGAAGGGTTCTAACCATTGCCCTCACTTGGCTCAGGTGCCGGATGTGCTCACTGACATTCTACTCAAAGTCGGAGATGCAGATCCACTCCAAGTCACACACCGAGACCAAGCCCCACAAGTGCCCACATTGTTCCAAGACCTTCGCCAACAGCTCCTACCTGGCCCAGCACATCCGTATACACTCAGGGGCTAAGCCCTACAGTTGTAACTTCTGTGAGAAATCCTTCCGCCAGCTCTCCCACCTTCAGCAGCACACCCGGTAAGGCAGCTCTTGGTTTACCCCACCACCTGGCCATGAACCCCGAGACCACGTTGTCTGCACCTACTCCTCTCTCCACATGTATTCTTTTTTCCCTTTCCCCTTTGCCCATTGGTAGCTTCGATCTCCTGTTACTGTGTGTGGAAATTACATATCCTAGTATTGGGGGGGCCTTGAAAATTGTGGTCTCCAATTCCAAAGTCTGGAACAATTTTTGTGGTTTCTCTTTGTGTCTGTGTTTGGAAATCTGCAGAGCAGGCCTGCTTTTACTATATGCCTCAGTTCAGAGCCAAGGTGTGCATTCAACTTCAGGTCCATGGGGAACAGGCGGTATTGGTCTTTGTTCAGATTACTATTTGGAAGCAGGGTGTCTGTGGTGAGTGTGTTAACCTTAGGAAAAAGTGGAGGGTTGACGAGACTGACGACTTTAAGGTTACCAGGAGCCATGGGTTGCAGCTCTTCATCATCTCACTGCCATTCTAGCCACCGACTTACGATCAGCAACAACCTAGATCTGGGTATCCTCTTCATTCGCCTATCCAGGCTGGAGTGTTTTGGGAGGAGGGAGGAAGGGGCTGCTCTCATCCGTCAAGCAACATCATTTCACCCAGCAGAGAGCTGAACCCCTGGTGTCGAACTGCTTCCTCCTCCCCCCTTCCCTCCTCTCCTCTCCGGCAGGATCCACTCCAAGATGCACACGGAGACCATCAAGCCCCACAAGTGCCCGCACTGCTCCAAGACCTTCGCCAACACCTCCTACCTGGCCCAGCACCTCCGTATCCACTCGGGGGCCAAGCCCTACAACTGTTCCTACTGCCAGAAGGCCTTTCGCCAGCTCTCCCACCTCCAGCAGCACACACGGTAAGGGAGAGTGGCGGGCTACTGACCCCGCCCCGCTGGCATGCCCTCCCCACCCCCGCCCCGGACACACACAACAACCCGCATGCGGGGGGCGGGGGAGAGACCTGGCTGAAGGAGAGAACCTGGCTGGCATCTGGGAGAAGGAAGACCAAACAACGTTGGAGATTCAAGTGGACACTAAGAGAGAGCCTCTCTGGGGCAAGAGCGACGCAGGGGAGCTGCAGTGACTGTGTGATACTCACTGATCCATGGGAGACAGACACATACCTGGAGTGGCAACATCTTTTCTTTTTTCTCATTTTCCTCCCTGAAAATACTCATGTACTCATCTTGCAAGATTTTTCCCTTGATGCCAAAGCAGAAGCATTTGAGTGGAGAGGACCATACCCCTAGCCCTTAGGGTACCAATTATGAACGGGAGAGAAAACCAGACGTTAGCTGGGCACCAGCCTGGTGACACCCACAGCAACAAGCAAGGCTCCGAGGGATGCCAAGAGTAGAGAAGAAAACAAAACATGCACCAAATATTCAGAGAGAAGCAGCAAACAGGAAATTTTCAAGCTCATGCTTCATAAGGATGCCCAGTGTTTATCCCGTGAATCTGGAGTGACTATAAAGAAGTGAACCTGCCAACTAGAAGAGGTGATGATCTCCTTCAGTGCTATCTCAGTTTGAACAGGAGTCCAGATGTACAGGCCATAGGGCCTCTCACCCGGCTTGTGGATGTGATGATCTCACCTTAAAGTGATCAGACATCTTGCTTTGAGAAGAGGAGGAGTCAGGCTTTCTTCACAGAGAAGAGACGTGTTCTGTGATGTTTTCAAGATTTTATACCAGAGGTCCAGAAAAGCACCTGGTCATAGAGATGGTTCTGAAGTCACTGATGAGGAGCAGGTGTCACTGCACCCTCAAGTCCTTGGCTTATCCTAGCAGAGGACCCTATAGTGTTGGGGAAAGAGGTCAAACTGATAGTAAAGTAAGCATTTCCTGCCATTAGAGGGCTGGACTACAAAAAGTCCTTAGGAGTTTTCATGAGTTTCCATTAATATCACTACTACTCTCCACAGTCAGTGTAACTTTGCTTTTCTGTGATACCATAACATTCTCTGGAAGTGATGGTCAAGGCTGAGAGAACAGTTTCTGGCTATAAGGTGGGACCAAGGAAGACACGTTGTGCTTTTCTTTTTCTTTGCCGTTGTGTTTATCTTATGTTCTTGAATGTTTGTTAGGACAGTTACTGTAGGAGCTGACTTGTATGCCAAATTGTGGACTGCCTGTCCCTTGGGTGCTGAGTCCTCGGTCTTCCTCCCCCAGCAGAGGGGAGGCTCAGCTTGAGCTGAGTGATGGAAACATTGACCAGAAGCAAGGCATTACAACCTGATCCACGTCAGAGAGGAATGCCCATGCCTCTTGGAGGCCCATCTGATGTGCCTCCTTAGGAGAGAAGGATTGGCCTGGAGAAGATTTGTTGAGCCAATTCCTAAATAGTCTTGCTGACATTCTTTCCCTTTCTTCTCTTCTTATCCTGTGCAGAATCCACACTGGTGATAGACCATACAAATGTGCACACCCAGGCTGTGAGAAAGCCTTCACACAACTCTCCAATCTGCAGGTAAATGTTCCACCTTCCACACAAGACCTTGATCTGAGACTTGGGGCCATTTGAATAGTATACAGGTTCTCAGATATTTTCAGGACTCCTTTATACTCAAAAGTGCTGAGTGGGACTCGAAGTGTTTTTGTTTATGTGGGTAATAGCAGCTATTACCCACATAAACATGAAACTGAAAAACATTAAAAATATACTAGTAATATGTTTAGAAAGAACAAAAATAAACCCACGTGTGTTAACATAAATAATATATTCCAAGACCCTCAAAAAACAACTGATTAAGAAGAATGGGATTGTTACACATTTTTGCAGGTGTCTGTTTTTTATTTTTGGGACAGTACCTTGCTCTGTCACCTAGGCTGAGTGCAGTAGTGTGATCATGGCCCACTGCAGCCTCAGCCTCCTGGGCTCAAGTGATCCTTCCACCTCAGCCTCCCAAGTAGTCGGGATTACAGGCATGTACCACCACACCTGGCTGGTTTTTAAATTTTTGTAGAGATGGGGTCTTGCTATCTTGCCTAGGCCGGTCTTGAACTCCTGGACACAGGCCATTCTTCTGCCTCAGCCTCACAAAAGTGCTGGGATTGTAGGCATGAGTCACCGCACCTGGCACAGGGGTCTTTAATTGAGACAGAAGACGAATAGATTCTCGGATCTGCTGCATCTGGTCTATTGTGTTATCACATATCATGTAACCTCTGTAAATGTTACATGTAAAACATAAGGCAAAATGAAGCCACTTGAAATTTTGAGGGGAGCAAGATTTCAGTTAGGTGTTGTGTTGTGTTGTGTTTTGTTTTGTTTTGTTTTGTTTTGTTTTGTTTTCGAGACAGAGTCTCACTCTGTCACCCAGGCTGGAGTGCGGTGGTGTGATTCACCTCACTGCACCCTCCACTTCCCAGGTTCAAGACAGAAAGGCAAACATTATCTTATTATTTTGAAAAGAGTTTTGATCCTGTGGGTCCCCTGCAAAGGTCTTAGTGTTCCCTAAAGATCCCCACACCTCACTTTAAGAACCACTGGACTGGTGAGACGGGCATAAGCTGTCTCGGGATCCTGGTATGCACTACATGAGGTATGCTTTCTCCCTTAGCCTGTAGCTTCTCAATTTCCATTTGAAGCAGTTTCTACTTTCTTCAGATGGAGAGAGAAGCTGGGAGGCCTGACATCTACATCTACATTTGTGCTTTCCATCGAGGTCAAGTGGGCAGGAAGGAAGAGTACAATGTATTCATTCTGGTTTCTCCCAATTTTCTCAGTCCCACAGACGACAACACAACAAAGATAAACCTTTCAAGTGCCACAACTGTCATCGAGCGTACACGGACGCAGCCTCACTAGAGGTGCACCTGTCAACGCACACGGTGAAGCATGCCAAGGTGTACACCTGCACTATCTGCAGTCGGGCATACACATCAGTGAGTGCTCCATTTCTTCTCTTTCCTTCCTGATAGTCCTCTAAGAGTACAGTCCACCTCGCCCCATTTTCTGGATAGAGATGTATTGCAGTGAATACCCTGCCTCCTTAGCTCCAACTTAGCAGAACAAGTAAAGATTCAGAAATTAGACTCAGAAGCTGAGGAATTTAGGGGATGCCTGATTCCCTAATCCTACAGAGATTGATAAATTGTAATTCTTCATTTTATTTAAACATAAGGCAAAATAAAGCCACTTAAAATGTTGAGGGGAGCAAGATTTCAGTTAGGTGTTTTTTTGTTTTGTTTTTTTGAGACAGAGTCTTGCTGTGTCACCCAGGCTGGAGTGCAGTGGTGTGATCTCTGCTCACTGCAACCTCCATCTCCTGGGTTCAAGAGATTCTTCTGCCTCAACCTCGCAAGTAGCTGGGATTATAGGTGTGTGCCACCATGCCCAGCCAATTTTCATATTTTTAGTAGAGATGGGATTTCACCGCATTGCCCAGGCTGGTCTTGAGCTCCTAACCTCAACTGATCCGTCTGCCTTGGCTTCCCAAAGTACTGGGATTACAGATGTGAGCCACCACACCTGGCCCAGCTAGTTAAGTATTTTCCATGAGACTCCAGAAAAGGTTGTAAAGTTGTTTCATTCAGGGGTCTTTGAAAAAAAAAATAGCAGGTCATTCCTTTGCCAGTTGAATGTTCACAGTGACTTCTAAAGGTTTCCCTGTCTTTTCTTCTCAATCATGAGCCACTGGCCGGGCGCCGTGGCCCACGCCTGTAATCCCAGCACTTTGGGAGGCCGAGGTGGGTGAATCACGGGGTCAGGAGATCAAGACCATCCTGGCTAACACAATGAAACCCCATCTTTACAAAATACAAAAAAATTAGCCAGGCATGGTGGCATGTGCCTGTAATCCCAGCTACTCAGGAGCCTGAAGCAGGACAATCACTTGAACCTGGGAGGCAGAAGTTACAGTGAGCCGAGATCGGGCCACTGTACTTCAGCCTGGGAGGGAGACAGAACAAGACTCCGTCTCAAGAAAAAAAAAACATCCACGTGGTTAGTGGGGGCGAGGGGGAAGCAGTGAGCCACTGAAAGTGCTACTTGAGTTTTGCTCACTTCTGGCTCCAGAAAACCAGTATAAATATAAAGCTTACTCTACTTACAGCAGAGTCAGCCTGGGGTGCTAGTTACAAGTAATCTATTTTCCTTCCCTTTCATCCCTCAACTTCTTTTTATCATCTCCCTCAGGAAACATACCTTATGAAACATATGCGCAAACACAACCCTCCTGATCTTCAGCAACAAGTGCAGGCAGCAGCGGCGGCAGCAGCAGTGGCCCAGGCCCAGGCCCAGGCCCAGGCTCAGGCTCAGGCCCAGGCCCAGGCTCAGGCCCAAGCTCAGGCTCAGGCCCAGGCCCAGGCCCAGGCCTCCCAGGCATCGCAGCAGCAGCAGCAGCAGCAGCAACAGCAGCCACCACCACACTTCCAGTCTCCTGGGGCAGCCCCCCAGGGTGGGGGTGGTGGGGACAGCAACCCCAACCCTCCACCCCAGTGTTCCTTTGACCTGACTCCCTATAAGACAGCAGAGCATCATAAGGACATCTGTCTCACTGTCACCACCAGCACCATCCAGGTGGAGCACCTGGCCAGCTCTTAGAGATCCGTGCTGCCACCCACTGGGAAGAGGAAGAAGTCCTGGTTTCTTCTTTCTCCAACTCCTCTTGGTGGGAAAAGTCCTCTTCTTCCTTGACAGGCCTTGGCTCCATCTCCTTGGGCCTCAGGCACGGCTTTCCTCCACAAGATACCATCCTTTTTCTGAACTCTTCAAAAGGAACATCAGCCCTCCTGATTGCAAAGGAATACTGAGCGTATGGTGTCATCCAGCAGCCTCCCCTCCCAAGCAAAGCTTTTAAAATTGGGGGTTGGTGCTCAAGGGAAGGATTTGCTATGACCTCATAGAAATGTGTCCAGCGTGGTCACTTACCCTGTCCTTACCCTCCTTATCCTCAAAGTTTGGGCTGATAGAAGACTAGAGGCTGGTCCTCCCAGATTACAGAGAAAAGGGAGCCCCAAATGCAACCAGCCTCTTGTTCTATTCTTGCCTGCAAAAGAACAGAGGTTTCTTATATCCCTCAGTCCCTGAGAGCCATTTCTTCCCCTACATTGTCTCACTTCACTTCCTATTGACTGCTGGTCGAAGGAGATTTTGGGGTAGGGGTTAGACCTCCTTTTACTTGAAGGGGGCAAGGGCTGAGATGTGGTCCCCAAGGGGCCAGAATTTCCCAAGTTGGTCACAGGTGGCTTAGAAGTGTGGGTTATGGTTTTACGGATTTCCTTGGAGCCTCTCTCCTCCTCCTCTGCCTACATAGACCCTACACTCTCAGTCTCCCCAGCCCAACCCCCAAGGAGCTGTGGGAGGCTTTGTGTTCTCTGTGAAACTCCAAAACAGGGATGTTGCAGAGAAGGGAGAGTTCAAGGCAAACACAAGGACTGGACTTAGCTCCCTAGGTGCCACGGTCAGATGCCGGACACGGATTTATATATAAATATATATATATATAAATATATTATACCCACTCATCACGGCCATCATTGTTGTAACCATTTCTGTGTTTATAAATGCATTATCTCTGAGAATTTTCATATTTGATGTTTTGTTTATTTTATTTTTGTCCTTTTTTTCCCCCCCTCCACCCCTGTCATCTGGCCACAGCATTTTTCTTTTTGTCTTTTTTTTTTTAATCATGGCAGATTTCAGAGAAAAGGAAATTTAAAAAAAAATCATAAATCAGTTGTTATAAAGCAGTTTAAAAATCAAGAAAAAAAAACTTATGTACAAACCAAGGGGTGTTTTTAGAACATTGTATAGAAATAAATTCATGTAAAAGGATCAGAGGCAGTGGAGCTACTGATGTGAGTGAGCATGCGGAAAAGGTCTTTGGGTAGATGTCCAAGAACAGTTCTGAGGATTTATACCAGAGTGTGTGTGATGAACGAGTGCTTGTGTGATGATGCCCCATGTGTGTGATTCTCCAGTCACGGAAGGGAGAATTAGCTGTCAAGTGAAATTCTAGTTTATGAAGACTTCTACATACACATTCTGTCATGGGGATTGCATTGCCTAAATACGTGAGAGCAAAGTTTTGGTTATGTGTTAACAAACAGCTAAGTTCTCTATGGAAGAAAAGTGGAAGCCTCTTGAAAGGACCTACACTCCTGCCTGAGTCTGTGGAAGAAGGGCTTCCAGTTGGCTGTATGTTCATTATCTTGTGGAAATCATAACCAGTTAAGGGGTACAAGATTGCTTTGTGCAGGAGAGCTGTAGTACTATGGAGTAGAATGTGGTCAGGAAACATAGACTTCAGCCCCTTGCCTACCATCAACCAGTGTTGGCCAGGGTGATTCTTCAACTGTTAGTGAAGGGATTGGACTAAATAACTCAAGATATCTTTTTTTGAGAATTAAGAACCTTGCTTAAAGGCCGGGTGCCATGACTCACACCTGTAATCCCAGCACTTTGGGAGGCCAAGGCAGGCAGATGACAAGTTCAGGAGTTCAAGACCAAACCACATCTCTACTAAAAATACAAAAATTAGCTAGGCATGGTAGCTCACTCCTGTAGTCCCAGCTACTCAGGAGGCTGGGGCAGAAGAATCACTGGAACCTGGGAGGCAGAGGTTGCAGTGAGCTGGGATAGCACCACTGCACTCCAGCTTGGGCCACAGAGCGAGATTCTGTCTCAGTTGTGACCAAGCTCTCACATCCAAGAATTGGTGGTTCTCTGGAAATGCTGGCCAACAGTACTTACCTAGTTAGGCTGGGATAGTTAAAATAAGTGCCTACTTATTTTAATGCTAAATATCCTCTGTGGGCACTTAAGATGGTGTGTGATACCAATTAATGTGTCACATATGACCAAATATGCCAGTGTTTCTTAGCTCCTTATTTTCTGCTTTTTGCTCCCACTATCATCAACTCTTGAAAGGCCTTAATGGCCCTAACTTCATCACCAATATTAGAACCAGAATCTACTCTTTTTATGGATACACTCACATGCACTCACTGCAACAACCCAGGAGGCAGTTAGTATTCTTACTGTATAGTAAAACAGGCACAGAGATTAAATTACCGAAAAGCATGACTCAGAAGTCTTCTGGATTCTATTGCTGTATCTTTACCTGTACACTGGTAAACCTGGGTTTAGGGGCTACAGATCATTTGAGCCCTGATCCCCCTACCACTCAGCCCCTGACCCCCTCCTCCAGCCTGCTCTTACTGTCCAGAAAATGTTCTAAATACATCCCCGCAGCCATCTCGAAGCAAAACAAAGTAACTTGCAATCCGCCCTGGGTTGGAAGTTGCTCTTCTTCACATGCGTGGTAGAAATCATATAGCTCAAAGTCTGTCTTATTAAAAACTTCTCATAAGACACTGATAATTCTTACAAGGATGGATATGAAAGGTGTGAGAGAGGGCAGTTATCTCTTAAGATACTATCTTACTAACACCACTATTACGTTATGGCCCTTGAGTTCTGTTTGCCTAGTGTGTTGGCAGCCTCTCATGCCCTTGACTGCTTTCCATTCTAATGAAAACCATAGAGGTCATAGCTGACTAGAGTGGTGGCTGGCAACTAACTACTAGCCCAGTAGTAATACTGCTCCGTACCTCAATCCCTTCAGAATCATGATGCTAACATCACATATAAACAAAAGCAAAACAAAAACATGAGATTTCCCCCTTAAGAGAGTAGCAAGAGGGGCCAGGCGCAATGGCTCACGCCTGTAATCCCAGGACTTTGGGAGACCAAGGTAGGCGGATCACCTGATGTCGGGAGTTAAAGACCAGCCTGACCAAGGTTTACTTGGGATTACTTAGTGTCTGTAATCCCAACCACTCGGGAGGCTGAGGCAGGAGAATCGCTTGCACTCAGGAGGCAAAGGTTGCAGTAAGCTGAAATCGCGCCGGGCGCGGTGGCTCAAGCCTGTAATCCCAGCACTTTGGGAGGCCGAGGCGGGTGGATCACGAGGTCAAGAGATCGAGACCATCCTGGTCAACATGGTGAAACCCCG
>NW_016107502.1:1957321-1959213 GCF_001604975.1 Cebus imitator
AAAAAAAAAAAAAAAAAAAAAAAAAAAAAAAAAAGTAAGCTGAAATCGCATGCCATTGCACTCCAGCTTGGGCGACAAGAGCGAAACTCTGTCTCAAAAGCAAGAGGGCAAGGCTGAAAGTAATATTTTGTATGTGAAAGTGTATTCGAGCATAAAGGACAGGAGCTCTGAACAAAGGGTGTGCAGAATCATAGCTTTATTGAGTCATTCTTTGTATTTATAAGTAGAAAGTTGATAATCTTTCTCAAGTTAAAAAAATGATGCTGTGGGAGACGGTGTTTGTGTGAGCTAAAAGAAATGAAGAGGGTTTAAATCTCTCAAGGCCTGATACTCCTCAACTTCCTTAAGAAACCAGATGGCTTGAAAAAAGTCATATTCTACAAAAGAGGGAAAAAAATGTTGGATCTTCCAGTTGCTAAGAAGGGATGTTAACACAATACAATCCTAAAGAGAACGGTTACCCCCGCACCGATTACCATGCTTTCCCGTTTTGGAGGGAAAAAAGTTTGCCAGAGAATGCAAAATGGCGACCTCCAGTGACGTCATACCTGCCGCGGTCGGGTCCTGGGGTCTCTGTAAGGGCGGAAGCGGGCTGCAGCCGCCTCGCTATAGGCAGTCGTGGCTACCATGCAAAAGGAAAAGTTTCAGCGTCGGGCGGATGTGTACCGGCGGTAATTTGGTGAGGGCGGAAGTTTCCCTTTTAAGGGCGGAAAAGCTTTAACCCCAAAATGGCTTCGGCCCCTGTCGCGTTACAGTCACTTCCGGGGCAGATCGGAAGTTGCTTTGTTTTGCTTCGAGATGGCTGCAGGGATGTATTTGGAACATTATCTGGACAGTAAGAGCAGGCTGGAGGCGGGGGTCGGGGCCGTAGAGTGGTGGGGGGATCAGGGCTGAGAGGATCTGTAACCCTTAAGTCCCAGTGATGAGAAGGCCACAATTGTGAAGGGGTTCTGTGACAGGAAATATTGGAGGGTGCGGAGAAGGAGGGGGCGGGGCAGCAGGATCAAGGCCCTGCTGTTGGGTGTAGATGAGGGAGGGGTTGCGGGGTGGGGGTTAGGGATGTGTCTTGAAGGGCTAGGATGCTTGGCCGGGAGGATCATTGCTGCCCCCATTCTCCAGGATCTCAAGCCTCGGTAGATTTTTTTTCCCATAGTCGTTCAGAATTGGCATCACCCACTGCCATTTGGAGCAGCAGTAAAGGCCTCTCCTCCACTCCATTCTTACTCAGAAGTGGCTTCTCATGGGGTTGAGAGTGGTGGTGGTGAGTGACCACTGTCAGATGATGAACTGGAACGCTTCTTTTCAAGGAGTAAAGATCTAATTCCCATCAAATGAAAATCTGATCTTTATGCCATTTGTGTAAACCACCCCTGCACAAAGCCTACTGCCCTGTGCACTTACATTTGTTTTAGGGTCTGGAGTCATTTATTCAACAAATATTTATTGAGGTCCTGCTGTGAGTCAGCCATAATGTCAGGCACTGGGGTTAGAAAAATGAATAAGATGAGGCCCCTGACCTCAAGAAACTCATAATCTAGTAGGAAACAGATTCTGCAAATAATTATAAAACACTGTGACAAGTGAGATAATGGAAATACATTAAAAAGGACAGTTGGTAGGCAATGCTGGAGAAAAAGGGGGTAATTACCTGGGGACGTAGGAAAAGCTTGACAGAGGAGGTGATGTTTGAATAGGGTCTTGAAAGTTATTTGCCAGTGAGGAGAGAAAAAAAGAAATTCCAGGTTGGGGAAAGCATCAGCAAAGGTAGTGTGATGGGTTTGTGGCAGTGTCAAGGGTGTTTGATATTTATGACCCATAGGTCAGCATATTTGATTTTTTTTTTTTTTTTTTTTGAGACGGAGTTTCGCTCTTGTTACCCAGGCTGGAGTGCA
>NW_016107502.1:1961100-1965137 GCF_001604975.1 Cebus imitator
GGTGATTCGCCCGCCTTGGCCTCCAAAGTGCTTGGATTACAGGCAGGAGCCACCGCACCCAGCCTAATTTTTGTGTTTTTAATAGAGATGGAGTTTTACTATGTTGGCCAGTCTGGTCTCAAGCTCCAGACCTCAGGTGATCCACCCACCTTGGCCTCCCAAAGTGCTGGGGTTACAGGCGTTAGTCACCACACCAGGCCCTTTATTTTATATATATATATAACTTATATGTATTATGTATAATATATAATTTTTATAGAGACAGGGTCTGGACGTGTTGCCCAGGCTGGTCCCAAACTCCTGAAATCAAGTCATCTGCCTGCCTTGGCCTCCCGGAGTACTGGGATTACAAGCATGAGCCACTGTGCCCAGCCAGTAGAGGCATTTTTAAAGTTTTAGATGGAGTCTTGGGAAGAGATTTTTTTTGTACTGGGGGGACAGATATTCATGCATTTATTCAAGTATTTACTGAGTACCTGCTCTATGCCAGTCATAATTCTAAACACTAGGGAAACAGGAGAGAATAAGATAGCCATATTCGGCCCGGGGAGACGTACCAAATAACTAATTACACAATTATTATTATTTTTCTTTTTTTGTTTTTTGAGACAGTCTTACTCTTTCATCCAGGCTGCAGCCTCCCCCTCCCTGGTTCAAGCCATTTTCCTGCCTCAGTCTCTCAAGTAGCTGGAACTACAGGCCCGGGGGCCACCACGCCCATCTAATTTTTGTGTTGTTTTGTTTTTGAGATAGTCTCTCTCTGTCACCCAGGCTGGAGTGCAATGGTGTGATACCAGCTCACTGCAACCTCTACCTCTTGGATTTAAGCAATTCTCATGCCTCAGCCTCCCAAGTAGCTGGGATTACAGGTTTCACCATGTTGGCCAGTCTGGTCTTGAACTCAAATGATCTGCCCGCCTTGGCCTCCCAAAGTGCTGGGATTATAGGCGTGAGCCACTGTGCCTGGCCCTAATTTTTGTAATTTTAGTAGAGAGCCATGTTGCCTAGACTGGTCTCAAACTCGTGGCCTTGAGCGACCCACCCGCCTCCCAGAGTGCTGGATTACATGTGTGGGCCACCGTGCCCAGCCAACTGATTATACATTTATTTCATTACAGTTGGATAAGTGCTGTAAAAAGGTGGATAGAATACCTTGACATACATCAGAGTCTAGGAAAGTTGAGTTTGAGCTGAACTTTGGAAGAATGAACAGGAATTTAGTAGGCCGAGAGGGCTGGGGTGGACAGGATGTGGAAAAGCAAGGAGTGCATTCCAAGCAGAGAAAACAGCTTGTGGAAAGCCAGATGGCAGGAGGAACACAGGCCAGTTTGAGACAGTGAGAAGAGCACAAAGGGAGACAGACACTGGCATGAGTTAAGGCTGGTATGAGGTAAGCAAGGGCCAGTAAGTGCAGACCATCTTAAGAGCAATAGGAAATTACCAGAAGATTATAAGCTAGAGAGTGACTTGATTAGGTTTGCATTTTTTATTTTTGTGGGGTTTTTTTGGTTTTTGTTTTTTTGAGTCAGTGTCTTGTTCTGTCACCTGGGCTAGAGTGCATTGGCATGATCTTGACTCACTGCAACCGCTGCTTCCTGGGTTCAAGGGGTTCTTGTACCTCAGCCTCCCAAGTAGCTGGGATCACATGCATGTGCACCATGCCTGACTAATTTTCTGTATTTTTAGTAGAGATGGGGTTTCACCATGTTGCCCAGGCTAGTCTTGAACTCCTCAGCTCAGCTGATTCTCCCAGCCTGGACTCCCAGTGTGCTGGGATTATAGGCATGAGCCACCACACCTGGGCAGATTTGCAGTTTTTAAAAAGGACATTCTGGCTACTATATGGAAGTAGATTGGAAGCGTTAAATGCATAATAGTGGATGCCAGAGACTATTTGTAATTTGAGGACAAAGAGCTTGGAGGCAGAGATTGAAAATAAAGGAAAGGGGCCAGGCTGAGTGGCTCATGCCTGTAATCCCAGCACTTTGGGAGGCTGAGGCATGTGGATCACCGGAAGCCAGGAGTTCGAGACCAGCCTGGCCAAAATGGTGAAACTCTGTCTGTACTAAAAATACAAAGATTAGTTAGATGTGGTGGCACATGCCTCTGGTCCCAGCTACTCTGGAGGCTGAGGGAGGAGAATCCCTTGAACCCGGAGGTGGAGGTTGCAGTGAGCTGAGATCGTGCCACTGCGCTCCAGCCTGGGCAACACAGCAAGACTCCATCTCAAATAACAAAAAAAAACAAAGGAAAGAGAAGAGCTTATTTGTGTGTTTTTTTGTTTGTTTTTTTTGTTTTTGAGGAGTCTTAACTCTGTTGCCAGGCTGGAGTGTGCATTGGCGCAATCTTGCATCACTGCAACCTCCGCCTCCTGGGTTCAGGCGATTCTCCTGCCTCAGTCTCTTGAGTAGCTGGGATTACAGGCGTGTACCACCATGCCCGGCTAATTTTTATATTTTTAGTAGAAACAGAGTTTCACCATGTTAGTCAGGCTGGTCTCAAACTCCTGACCTCGTGATCCACCTGCCTTAGCTTCCCAAAGTGCTGGATTACAGGTGTGAGCTACTGTGCCCAGTGGGAAGAGCTTATTTGTAAGGAAAGTCACTGAAAGCAAAAAGGGCGGGATAGCTGTGCAGAAATGGAAAGGTTTTGGAGAGAAATATGTGAGCATGGCTTCTCATGAGAGAACTGATAAATCCTGTCACAGATAAATACAAAGGTTAAGAGGAAGGAAAACTGATTTGCACTTTATTTTTGTTTTGTTTTGTTTTGAGATGGAGCCTCACTCGGTGGCCCAGGCTGGAGTGCAGTGGCTCGATCTTGGCTCACTGCAACCTCTGCCTCCCGGCTTCAGGCATTTCTCCTACCTCAGCCTCCTGAATAGCTGGGAGTACAGGTGCACGCCACCACACCCGGCTAATTTTTTGTATTTTTAGTAGAGACAGGGTTTCACTGTGTTAGCCAGGCTGGTCTTGATCTCCTGACCTCGTGATCTGCCCGCCTCAGCCTCCCAAAGTGCTGGGATTACAGGTGTGAGCCACCCTGCCCAACTTGTTTTTGAGACAGGATCTTGCTCCATCTCCCAGGCTGGAGTGCAGTGGCTCGATCATGGCTTACTGCGGCCTCTGCCTCCTAGATTCAAGTGATTCTCATGCCTCAGCCTCCCAAATAGCTGGGATTAGAGGTGCAAACCACCATACCGGGCTAATTTTTGTATTTTTAATAGAGTTGGGGTTTCGCCATGTTGGCCAGGCTGGTCTCGAACTCCTGGCCTTGAGTGATCTGCCCCCTTGGCCTTCCAAAGTGATGGGATTGCAGACATGAGCCATCGTGCCCAGCCTGAACTGCACTTTAAAAGGAGCTGTAAGGCCTATGCACAGTCAGTCCTGTGATTCTTTGTTTCCCTCTCTTCCCTAGGTATTGAAAACCTTCCCTTTGAATTACAGAGAAACTTTCAGCTCATGAGAGACCTAGACCAAAGAACAGAGGGTACGTACAGAGTAAAAAGTTTTTGCAATAATGATTGTGTGTAATCATTTCTTTTTCTGCTTGTTGTTACCGTATCATCTGGTATGATCTAGAGAACTGTGGCTTCTCTCTCCTTTTTTTTTGCTGTCCTGCAATTCTTAAAACAGGATAATGATCCTCATTTCTGTATCAGCTTGTTTTTAATAACAAATAGAGTATTGTGAAAACGCCTCAAGAACTCAAAGATACTATGTTCTTTATGTCTTCCTTGAGAAGAATTAGGCCAGGTGTGGTGGCCCACACCTGCAATCCCAGCACTTTGGGAGGCATAGGCGGGCGGATCACTTGAGGCCAGGAGTTTGAGACCAGCCTGGCCAACATGGTGAAATCCCCATCTCTACCAAAAATACAAAAATTAGCCAGGTGTGGTGGCATGCACCAGTAATCCCAGCTACTCGGGAGACTGAGACATGAGAATCATTTGAACCTGGGAGGTGGATGTTGTAGTGAGCCAAGATCATGCCATTGTACTCCAGCCTGAGCAACAGAGCAAGACTGTGTCTCAAAAA
>NW_016107502.1:1966393-1975893 GCF_001604975.1 Cebus imitator
AAAATACAAAAATTAGCTGGGTATGGTGGTGTACACCTGTAATCCCAGCTACTCAGAGGCTGAGGCAGGAGAATTCTCAGCTTGAACCTGGAAGGCAGAGATTGCAGTGAGCTGAGATCACACCACTGCACTCCAGCCTGGCAACAGAGTGAGACTCTGTCTCAAAAAAAAAAGGAAGACAGTTGGAGATTATGGAACTCTATGCTTTTTCAGCCTCTTCCAAGGGCCTGGAATAAAGTGGAGTATAAGCAGTGTATTCACAGATCTTCCTGGTTATCTGTTGCTGCACTACGTCACAGTCAGACTTGTCTCTTTCTACTAACACATTTATGAGCGCTACCAAATATTAGTAAACATCTATAGTCTCAATCTCCTGGAACATTCTTCCAATATTAAAACATTCGGTGCCAGGCGCGGTGGCTCAACACCTGTAATCCTGTCACTTTCGGAGGCAGAGGCGGGTGGATCTCCTGAGGTCAGGTGTTTAAGACCAGCCTAGCTCACATGGTGGAAACCTGTCTTTACTAAAAATACAAAAATTAGTCGGGTGTTGCGTGTGCACCTGTAATCCCAGCTACTCGGGGGGCTGAGGCAGGAGAAGTGCCTGAACCTGGGAGCTGGAGGTTGCAGTGAGTCAAGATCACACCACTGCACCCCAGCCTGGATGACAGAGTGAGACTCGGTTTCAAAAAATAAATAAAATAAAACATTCGGGAGGCCAGGCCCATGCCTGTGATCCTAGTACTTTGGGAGGCTGAGGCTAGCAGATCACTTGAGGTTAGAAGTTCAAGACCAGCCTGCCCAACATGGTGAAACCACATCTCTACTAAAAATACAAAAATTAGCCAGATGTGGTGGCGCACCCTTGTAGTCCCAACTGGTTGGGAGGCTGAGGCATGAGAATTCCTTGAACCTGGGAGGCAGAGGTTGCAGTGAGCCAAGATTGTGCCACTGCACTCCAGCCTGGGCGACAGAGCGAGACTCCATCTCAAAACAAACAAAAAAACACCTTTGGAGCAATATCTAAGATGGACAAACAGGTAAAATAAGTGATGGAAAATAAAAGCAAGTTGCAATGATGAGCCAAATAGTTTGGGCACCCTGGGTGCAGTGGCTCACACCTGTAATCTCACCACTTTGAGAGGTTAGGCAGGTGGATCATTTGAGCCTAGGAGTTCAAGACTAGCCTGGGCAATATAGTGAGACCTTGTCTCTACAGATAATTTTTAAAAAACATTATCAGGTGTGGCGGCATGTACCTGTGGTCCCAGCGACTCCAGAGGCTGAGGTGGGAGGATCATTTGAACCCAGAGGTTGAGGCTACAGGATGATCCATGATTATGCCCCTGCACTCCACTGGGCAACAAAATCAGACCCTATTTCAAAAAAAAAAAAAAAAAAAAAACAGAGTGAGCAGTAAGATAAGCAGAAGAATTGCTACATGGATGGAATAAGGTCTAATTTTAAATTGCATGATATACGCAACAACTCAGGAGGCAGAAGTGATAGAATCACTTGAGGTCAGGAGTTGGAGGCCAGCCTAGGCAACAAACATAAGAGAGACTCTGTGCCTGCCTCTAAAAATAAATAGATTAGGCGAGGCATGGTGGCTCACCCCTTGTAATCAATCCAGCACTTTGGGAGGTCAAGGCAGGCAGACTGCTTGAGCCCAGGAGTTTGAGACCAGCCTGGGTAATGTGGAGAAACCCCATCTCTACAAAAAAATAGAAAAAATTAGCCAGACGTGGTACCTGAGTTGGGAGGATCACCAGACCTCAGGAAGTTGTGGCTGCAGTGAGCCATGATTGTGCCACTGCACTCCATCCTGGGCCACAGAGTGAGACCCTGTGTCAAAAATAAAAATATTAATACATAATTTTAAAATGTATGATATAGATGTACAGACCTGGAAACCAGCAGCAGCGGATGACTCAGCCTGATTTGCAGCAGACAGCTGCTGTGGGATGTTTTTGAGAAGAAAATAATGGCTTTTGAGACAAAATTCAAGAAACAACAAGCCCTGCAAAGAAGCATCTTCAGACATGAACAAAAATATACATCCTATCAATGTGGTGTGCAAAGGATCCCATGCTGTGTTGCGATAATTTAAATTCCAAGTATGATAGCAATGTTTTCAGCACCTTGAAAGGACCTTTAAAGCAAATATTGTCAGTATGTTGCATTACTTGAGTGCGTGGCACGGTACCTCTGAACATTGAGTGCTTTTTACTTGGAAGGTTATGCTAGTCAATGGAAAAGGTCCAAGGAAAAAGCAGAAGAAGTGTGTTTCATCTAGCCACTCAGGGGCCATTATGACCAGGCCTCTGTCTCTGTTGTAGACCTGAAGGCTGAAATTGACAAGTTGGCCACTGAGTATATGAGTAGCGCCCGCAGCCTGAGCTCCGAGGAAAAATTGGCCCTTCTCAAACAGATCCAGGAAGCCTATGGCAAGTGCAAGGAATTTGGTGACGACAAGGTGCAGCTTGCCATGCAGACCTATGAGATGGTATGGCCCTGTTCATGGCTCCCCACCTACCTCCCATCTAATCCTCAGGGTCTTAGACCCCTCCTTCAACTATGTTGGGATCTGTTTGGGGTCTGTGAGATCCATAGACTCTGCCTTAACCTATTTTGTTTAATTGGAACCAGTTTTGTACCTCTCCTTTCTTCTTCCTTTCCACCCAGGTGGACAAACACATTCGGCGGCTGGACACAGACCTGGCCCGCTTTGAGGCTGATCTCAAGGAGAAACAGATTGAATCAAGTGACTATGACAGCTCTTCCAGCAAAGGCAAAAAGAGTGAGGAGGGGGGCGGGGCTGTGAGAGGTGGGGCGAGGATTCAATGAGAAGACGCCAGCTCTTCATCTGGTGGGGAGCAGGGCACCAGGTTGGAAACAGAGGGAGAGAAGAGGACTTAACTCATCTTTCTGTCTCCCTGCCTTCTGGCTTTCCCCTCTTCCCTAGAAGGCCGGACTCAAAAGGAGAAGAAAGCTGCTCGTGCTCGTTCGAAAGGGAAAAACTCAGATGAAGAAGCCCCTAAGACTGCCCAGAAGAAGTTAAAGCTCGTGCGCACGTGAGTGTATCAGGGAGCCCTTTGCCAGACAACATCCTCTTCTCTCCCAGTGCCCCACTCCCAGCCTGCACTGCCCCCTGCCACTTTCTATATCTCTGTGCCAAGAGCTCTTCTGATCATGTTGGTATCTGCTGGAGAAGAGAAGCCACAAATCATTTGCCCCACCAGGATCTCCTGCCACCTCTGAAAGCCTCAGGCTTTAGCTTCCCTTCCTGTAGATGACACTTTCTCTTCCTCTTGGCATGCAGAAGTCCTGAGTATGGGATGCCCTCAGTGACCTTTGGCAGTGTCCACCCCTCTGATGTGTTGGATATGCCTGTGGATCCCAACGAACCCACCTATTGCCTTTGTCACCAGGTCTCCTATGGAGAGATGATTGGCTGTGACAACCCTGATGTGAGAAACATTTTGCCTCAGGATGGGGGGTTGTGAGGGGCATGAAGGGAGCGGGTACAAGAGGGAAAATCCCACAGCTGAGTACTGGAACTTCAGAATAGAAGGAAGATGGGCTGGGCATGGTGGCTCTCGCCTGAAATCCCAGCACTTTGAGAGGCTAAAGCAGGCAGATCACTTGAGGTCAGGAGTTCGAGACCAGCCTGGCCAACATGGTGAAACCCCTTCTCTACTAAAAATACAAAAATTAGCTAGGTGTGCTGGCACACACCTGTAATCCTAGCTACTCGGGAGGCTGAGGCAGGAGAATCGCTTGAACCTGGGAGGCAGGGGTTGCAGTGAGCTGACACTGTGCCACAGTACTCCAGCCTGGACGACAGAGCAAGACTCTGTCTCAAAAAAAAAAAAGAAGAAGAAGAAGAAGAAAAGGCCTGACGCATGGCTCATGCCTGTAATCCCAGCACTTTGGGAGCCCGAGGAGGGTGGATCACTTGAGGTCAGGAGTTCGAGACCAGCCTGGCCAACATGGTGAAACCCAGTCTCTACTTAAAATACAAAAATTAGCCAGGCGTGGTGGCGTGTGTCTGTAACCCCAGCTACTCAGGAGGCTGAGGTGGGAGAATTGCTTGAGCCTGGGAGGTGGAGGTGGCTGTGAGCTGAGATCGTCATTGCATTCCAGCCTGGGCCACAGAGTGAGATGCCATCTCAAAAAGGAAAAAAAAAAAAAAAGAATTGAAGGAAAATGGTGGGAACTCGTTGGCCTTGGGACTTCCAAGACTCTCCGAAAGGATGGAGTAAAGGACAGGACATACCTAAGGAATCTGGAGGGGCTTTCTCTCCTTCCTCTGGCCCATCCTGGCCCCTGACTACTTTTTCCTTCTTCCTCTTCCAGTGTTCCATTGAGTGGTTCCATTTTGCCTGTGTGGGGCTGACAACCAAGCCTCGGGGGAAATGGTAAGTGGCAGGAGTTGGAGGGCCCCTAAGGTGAGTGGTAGAGGGCATTCTCCCTTTCACTTACTTTCCTCTCCCCTTCTGTTTTTCAGGTTTTGCCCACGCTGCTCCCAAGAACGGAAGAAGAAATAGATAAGGGCCTTGGATTCCAACACAGTTTCTTCCACATCCCCTGACTTGGGCTAATGGGCAGAGGAATGCCTGTGCTGGGGCCGGGGGTTCAGGGAGAAGTGGATGACAGTACTGTCATCCCTTCTCCTCCCCTCTCCCCACTCCCGGTGCTGAGGCTGCATCAAACCCTGGTAGGGAGGGGTGCTGCAGCCACTAACGGTATGTGCTCTCCTTCAGTCCTCTCCCTTCAAAGGGACGTGGTCTTGCCCACTGTCCTTTTGCCTCCATGCTGAGGTTGGTGCTGTATTTCAGAGGGAGGGTCCTTTCATTCCCCTTGCTTTGTATTTAAGGACTGGGGCATAGCATGGGGGCAGTCCCCTAGACCTCTTCATTCCCCCTCCTCCTGTGGTGAGGGCTAGGTATGATCAACACTGTCTTCTCCATTCCCTTCCTGCTTTTTTCATGGTGGGGGATCCCCCAGGTTATCTAGGCTGTGGCCCTAGTTTAAGGGGAACCCCTTCCTCTGTGCCAAGAGGATTCATCCTGGCCTTGTGAATGGGAGAGGGGGCAAGGTGGAATGCAGATAACTCACATGTAAAAGGAACTTGGGTAGGTAAATAAAAGCTATACATGTTGGCCTGCTGTGTTTATCGTATAGACATTGTTTTAGTAAATGTGCTGAGCATTTATTTTTGCATCCTCTGGGTTGGATACAATGTGGGACAAAGGCATGCCAGAGTTAGGACATGACGTGAAACCAGAGTGATGCCTCTGCCCAAGAACCCACAAGTTCTCAACTTGGGAAAGACAGAGGTGCTGAAGGGTGGGCCTCAGACCAGGGGTCTCCAAAACTTTGTAAATTGTACAGCTTTTCTCCATAAAACATCTTTCACTTAATTTCCAATAAATGATGTATTTCTGTTATACATGTGTACTACTATACTAAATATTAGCTTGATTTCTTCCTTTATTATTATTATTTTTTTTTTTTGAGACAGAGTCTTGCTCTGTCACCAGGCTGGAGTGCAGTGGTGTGATCTCAGCTTACTGCAGCTTCCACCTACCAGATTCAAGTGATTCATCTGCCTTAGGCTCCCTAGTAGCTGGGACTATAGGCACGAGCCACCATGCCCAGCTAATTTTTGTATTTTTAGTAGCGATTGAGTTTCACCATTTTGGCCAGGATGGTCTCGGTCTTTTGACCTCATGATCCACCCACCTCTGCCTCCCAAAGTGCTGGGATTACAGGCGTGAGCCACCATGCCTGGCATGATTTCTTTAAAAAAAAAAAAAAAAGTGGGTCAGGTGCAATGGCCCATCCCTCTAATACCAACACTTTGGGAAGCCAAGGCAGGTGGATCAACTGAGGTCAGGAGTTCGAGACCAGCCTGGCCAACATGGCAAAGCCCCATCTCTACTAAAAATACAAAAATTAGCTGGGCGTGGTGATGGATGCCTGCAATCCTAGCTACTGGAGAGGGTGAGGCAGGAGAATCACTTGAACCTGGGAGGCAGAGATTGCAGTGAGCTGAGATTGCACCACTGCCCTCCAGCCTGGGCAACAGAGTGAGACTGTGTGTCAAAAAAACTAAATAGGCCGGGTGAAGTAGCTCCCACCTGTAATCCCAGCGCTCTGGGAGGCCGAGGTGGGCAGATCACCTGAGGTCAGGGGTTCGAGGCCAGGCTGGCTGACATGGTAAAACCCCGTCTCTGCTGAAAATACAAAAATTAGCCGGATTTGGTGGTGCATGCCTGTAATCCCACCTACTTGGGAGGCTGAGGCAGGAGAATCACTTGAACCCGGGAGGCGGAGGTCACAGTGAGTGGAGACCAGCCATAATTTTTGTATTTTTAGTAGAGATAAGGTTTCACCATTTTGGCCACGCTGGTCCTGAACTCCTGGCCTCCAAGAGGTCCACCATCTTCAGCCTCCCAAAGTGCTGGAATTCCAGAAATGAACCACGGTGCCTGGCCTCTATTTTATTTATTTAATTTTATTATTATTATTTTTTGAGACAGGGTCTCACTCTGTCACCCAGGCTGGAGCACAGTGGTGAGATCTCAGCTCACTGCAGCCTCAACCTCCGAAGGCTCAGGTGAACCTCCTGTCTCAGGCTCCCTGAGTAGTAGCTGGAACAACAGGCCCACACCACCACACCTGACAATTTTTGTATTTTTTGTAGAGACAGGGTTTCACCATGTTGCCCAGGCTGGTCTGGAACTCCTGGGCTCAAGGGATCCACCCACCTTGACCTCCCAAGTGCTGGGATTATAAGCGTGAGCCACCCAAGTCTGGCCCAAGACAATTTCTTGTTTTATTTTTATTTATTTCCTTTTTTTTTTTTTTTTTTTTTGAGGCAGGGTCTCACTTTGTCACCGAGGCTAGAGAGGAGTGGCCGGACTGCATCTCACTGCAGCCTTGACCTCATGGGCTCAAGCGATCCTCCCATCTTGGCCCCCCAAGAAGCTGGGACTACAGGCGCACGCCACCACGCTTGGCTGATTTTTCGTTTTTTTTTGTAGAGACCGGGTTTCACCCTGTTACCGGAGCTAGAATTTCTCATTTTAAACACAAAACACATACAGAAACAAAAGTTCTCCTCCCACACCTCAGTGGATTGTCTTATTCACACCTCCCCCTTGGAAATCACTTTCTTAGACCATTGAGCCACCATCTTGTTTTCCCCTTTGACCCATTTTGTTAATGGGGTGCCCTCTCTAGTTCCTGCCCAGATAGGCTTTGACTTTGTTTTGCACATTCTGTCTCTGCCTGTGCTCAGCTCTAGACCTCACGACCTGTTGGGCAAGTTTTCCTAAGACCTGGTTTCTCATTTGTAAAACGAATGATAGTGTATCCACCTTATGGGATTCCTATGGCAAGTAAGGGAGTGCACGTAAAGATGCTAAGTGGCTGCGTGCAGTGGCTCACACCTGTAATCCTGTACTTTGGGAGGCCAAGGTGGGTAGATCACCTGAGATCAGCTGGTTCGAGACCAGGCTGGCCAAAATAGTGAAACCCTGTCTCTACTAAAATTTCAAAAAAAACAGCTGGGGGTGACAGAGGGCGCCTGTAATCCCAGCTACTTGGGAGGCTGAGGTAGGAGAATTGCTTGAACCCAGGAGATCGAGGTTGTAGTGGGCCGAGATCCTGCCACTGCACTCCAGCCTAGGCAACAGAGCAAGACTCTGTCTGCAAAAAAACAAAAACAAAAAAAACCTACAAAAATTAGGAGGGGCTCACGCCTGTAATCCCACAACTTTGGGAGGCCAAGGCGGGCGGATCAAGAGGTCAAGCGATCGAGACCATCCTGGCCAACGTGGTGAAACCCCGTCTCTACTAAAAACACAAAAGTTAGCTGGGCATGGTGGCGCGCGCCTGTAGTCCCAGCTACTCGGGAGGTTGAGGCAGGAGAATCGCTTGAACCCGGGACGCAGAGGTTGCGGTGAGCCGAGATCGCGCCACTGCACTCCAGCCTGGGCGACAGAACAGGACTCCGTCTCAGGAGGGGAGGAAAAAAAGAGGCTAAGCGAAGGTAGCTTTTGCCATCCCTACCATCTCGATCGGCTTAGCCAGCTGAGGGCTCCGCCCGGCTGTCGAGGCCCCTCCCCGGCCGGCTCTTTGTGACGCATGGGCGAAGCCCGCGTGCGCCCCGCCCCGCCCCGCCACGCGTCTGCCGCTGTCTCCGCGACTTGGCCCGTTAGAGGCGGCTTGGGTCCGCGGAACGGCAGCGAACCTTCCAGGGCCATGAGGAAGCCAGCCGCTGCCTTCCTTCCCTCACTCCTGAAGGGTGAGAGTTTCCACCTGCTCCAGCAGACCCTCCCCGGGCTCAGTCGTCTCCCTCCCGGGAGCCCTCCTTTTATGGTTTCTGGAACGCTTCCTCGTGGTGGTCGTGCTGGGTCTGCCCCCTAGCTCCTGGGATCCTCCCATCTTCCCCCGCCCCCTGTCGGACCTTTGCCTCTGTCTCTAGAATCCCCTCACCCTGGTCAGCAGGGATAACCCGCCCGAGACCCCTGTTCCTAATTTGCCAGTCTGGGTCTCTCTGCCCTGGTCCCGGAGCGGGTTTTGGGGTTCGGTCCTTCCATCGCCCGTTCGCCCGCTCCGCAGTGCTGCTCCTGCCTCTGGCACCTGCCCCAGCCCAGGATTCGACCCAGGCATCCACTCCTGGCAGCCCTCTCTCTCCCAGCGAATACGAGCGCTTCTTCGCATTGCTGACACCAACCTGGAAGGCAGAGACTACCTGCCGTCTCCGTGCAACCCACGGCTGCCGGAATCCCACACTAGTCCAGCTGGACCAGTATGAAAACCACGGCTTAGTACCGGATGGTGAGGGCCAGATTTGTGGCCAAGACACCCAGAGTGTTCACCCAAACCTCAGGGCAAAAGCCCTGTGCTCATGTGAGGCGGGGAAGGGCATGGCTAGCACCACCTCACCCTGAGCTCATAGGCTCCACCCTCCCCATGGTGTGGAGTCCACTGCTCCAGCCCCGCCCTGAGCTCCCACTGTGGGTTCATCTTCTCCATCCCTGCCCTTTCTCAGGTGCTGTCTGCTCCGACCTCCCTTATGCCTCCTGGTTTGAGTCTTTCTGCCAGTTTACTCAGTACCGTTGCTCCAACCACGTCTACTATGCCAAGGTGAGGCCCAGGACAAAGATTGGATCTGGTCTCCCAGGGCCAAGGGAGAGGCGGCAGGAGTGGGAAGTTGAGGAGGGGCTCCAGGAGAGTATTCCTTAGCGCCTCCTTCCCTGCCATTTTGCCAGTCATTTACCCAGATTATAGATGAATACAGTCTCACCTTGGACCTTCAGATTGAATAATTCTGTTACTACAAGAAAAGTAGGGAAGAGACTGGGCGTGGTGGCTCATGCCTATAATCCCAGCACTTTGGGAGGCAGAGGTGCGCAGATCACCTGAAGTCAGGAGTTCAGGACCAGCCTGGCCAACATGGTGAAACCCTGTCTCTACTAAAAATA
>NW_016107502.1:1976124-1979699 GCF_001604975.1 Cebus imitator
AAAAAAAAAAAAAAAAAGTAGGGAAGAGGGTTGGGAAGAGGCCAAGAGATAAGCCCTTCTATTTCTTCAAACAGGTCAATGATTTTGAGTCAAATGCAAAAGTGACAAGAAGGGATGTGGCCCAGACAGAGGTTTATCTTCTGAAAGGACCCCTTCCCAGGTGTAGAGGCTTCCAGCAGGGACCATGTCTCTTTATCCCTGCCTAGAAACTGTGAGAGATGAGACATGCTGGAAAAGGGACTGAGGAACCAGCTGGACCTGCTTCTTTGGGAAAGGCTTTCCCATTTTCCTTCTCTTCCTGCAGAGAGTCCGGTGCTCCCAGCCAGTCTCTGTTCTCTCACCTAACACTCTCAAGGAGATAGACACTCCAGCTGAAGTCTCATCCACCACGATGACCTCCCCCATCTCACCCCACTTCACAGGTGAGACCCTCTCAGCCGCTGAGAGACCACTAGCTACTCCTCTCCCGATTCCCAGAGCCCACAGTGTAAGGCATCCATGCAAGGAAATGGGAAGCATGTTGTGTGGGAAGGGGGCGCCAGCAGACAGCTGTTTACACAAGGGAGTGTCAGCTTTTTATGAATGTAAGTTAGGGCTCTCCTGGATGAGTATCTCTTCTGCCATTACTTACAACTTTGCCCTGAAGCCATTTTTCCCAATTCCAAAGACTTTGTTGCATTGGAAGGCCTCTGGGCCATTTATAAACTAACATCTTCATTTTAAAAAGGATCAGCTGCTAGCTACTCAACATACTTGGTGTTTCCTAAGGGAGAGGGGGAAAGGTGGCATTTGAGATGGAAGTTAGGGAAGAGGAGTGCTTGCCGGGGAGGTGACGCGTACCACCAACCTCACAATCGCCATAAGAATGTTCTTTTAGTTGATTACCTATATTCTTTTCCATGTATATAAGTGTGACTTGGTCTGCTTTGTTTCTGTGTGTGTCCCTCTGTGAACAAAGACACTCAGGGCACGCGTCTCTTTCCCTTCTCTCTAAACCCTGCTGTAGCGACAGAACACCAGGCCTTCCAGCCCTGGCCTGAGAGGCTTAACAACAACGTGGAGGAGCTCCTGCAATCCTCCTTGTCCCTGGGAGGCCAGGAGCAAGCGCCAGAGCAGAAGCAGGAGCAAGGAGTGGAGCACAGGCAGGAGCCGCCGCAAGAGCATAAGCAGGAGAAGGGGCAGGAGCCAGAGCAAGAGGAGGGACAAGAGGAGGAGGGACAGCAGGAAGAAGGACAGGGGACGAAGGAGGGACTGGAGGCTATGTCTCGGCTGCAGACAGACTCGGAGCCCAAGTTCCACTCTGAATCTTTATCTTCTAACCCTCCCTCCTTCACTCCCCGGGTACGAGAAGTGGAGTCTACTCCTATGTTGATGGAGAACATCCAGGAGCTCATTCGATTAGCCCAGGAAATGGATGAAATGAACGAAATATATGATGAGGAATCCTACTGGAGAAGCCAAAAACCTGGCGGGTATAGGAAGTTCCGACTCTCTCCTCCACCCTGTCCTCCCTTCTGCCTTCCTTGGGAGTGAGAAACCCTTTTCCTAGCATCAGCCTCCAGATCCGCTCAGACTTGTCTGGGCATCAGGCACAGCTAGCAGCCGCCTGCCTCGCCCGTTCTGTGCCTGCTGTTGGCTTAAGCGCTGCCCAAATGCTTATTCTCTATGTAAGCCCTGTACATGGAGCTACCAGACTTGGGTTCTGGTCTTGTCTCTGGCCCTGCTTAGCATTGCAATTCTGAGAAAGTTATTTCTCCTTTCGGATCCTCAGTTCCTCATTTGTAAAAGGGGGCAATTTGTCCAAAGGCCTCTAAGGCCCCATGCTAAGCATGCTGAATGCGTGTGACCAAGAGCAGAGACTAAGAGAAGGGAGGAGGGCGGAGGTAGTTTCCTGCCCCGGCCACCTGGTCCAGCCCCACCTGGTCCAGCCCCACCATCAGTGCTGTCTTCTTGCAGCCTCCTGCAGCTGCCCCACACAGAGGCCTTGCTGGTGCTGTGCTACTCAATTGTGGAGAACACCTGCATCATAACCCCCACAGCCAAGGCCTGGAAGTACATGGAGGAGGAGGTCCTTGGTTTCGGGAAGTCGGTATGCCCACCATACTGTCTAATGGATACGTGCCACTGGGCATCCTCTGGGCCCGGCACTGTGCTAGTCTGTGGGAGTGGAGCACGGGCAGAAGCATGAGGCATAGCTGGACAGATTCTCTCCAAGTGGGACATACTTCTTGGGAAGGACATCACCAGTCCACCTTAAAGGAAGAAGGCTCAAGACCCAGTCTGGAATCCAATTCAGTCCAGAATTCATTCTTCACCTTCCTGAGTTGCCAGGATTCCAGATTTCACTTTTTTTTTTTTTTTTTTTTTTTTTTTTTTTTTTTTTTTTTTTTTTTTTTTTTTTTTTTTTTTTTTTTTTTTTAAGATAGGGTCTCCTTCTATCACTCAGGCTGGGGTGGGGAGTGGCGCGATCATGGCTCATTGCAGCCTTGACCACCTGGGCTCAAGTGATTCTCCCATCTCCAGCCTCCCGAGTAGCTAGGACTACAGGCATGTGTCACCATGCCTGGCTAATTTTTTTAATTTTTTGTATAGATGGGGTCTCGCTTTGTTGCCCATGCTGGTCTTGAACTCCTGGGCTCAACCCATCCTCCTCCCTCAGCCTCCCAAAGTGCTAGAATTACAGGCATGAGCCACCATGCCCAGCCTTAAGTCAACTGTTGATTCTTGATACAGTTCACCATCTTCCTAGCTTTGCCTTAGATGCAGCTCTTCTTTCCAGAAAGTTCATAGAACCCATTCCAGGGAATTTATAAAGAGATTCTAGTCTCCGTGTGTCCTCAACAACCAGCAAATCTATTCCCAGGAAAATATATTTTAGGTTTTCACAAATAATACAATTTAGCAAACATTTCTCGAGAGCTCAGATCCCTTCCAATTACCTGTTTGTTCAACAAATACTGATTAGGCACAAACTCTACTAGGTATTTGAGAGGTTAGGAGTGCGGGCAATAGAGTCAGTCCTCTGTCCTCATGGAATCTAGGGTGGGAGACGGACAAGGAAATACGCAGGACGGTGTGATGGGATCAGCGCTGTAGCAGGGATAGGCGCAAAGTGTAGAGATAGATGGGGCGGGTGGGGGACAACTCTCCATGTTTGGGAGGATCAGGGTGCTTCCAAGAGGAACTCATGTTTAAACTGAGACTTGAAGATTAAAGAAGTGAATCTAGGCAAAAGAAGGGGCCTAGTAGAAGATTCCTGGTAGAGGGAGTAGTATGTGCAAAGGCGCTGATGCAAAGAAGAGTGGAAATGGCTGGGCGCGGTGGCTCACGCCTGTAATCCCAGCACTTTGGGAGGCCAAGGCAGGTGGATCCCCTGAGGTCGGGAGTTCGAGACCAGCCTGACTAACATGGAGAAACCCCATCTCTACCAAAAATGCAAAATTAGTCGGGTGTGGAGGCACATGCCTCTAATCCCAGCGACTTGGGAGGCTAAGGCAGGAGAATCGCTTGAACCCGGGAGGCGGAGGTTGCGGTAAGCCAAGATTGCGCCATTGTACTCCAGCCTGGGCAACAAG